>NC_041380.1:427052525-427133262 GCF_002162155.2 Triticum dicoccoides
CGCCGCCACCGACCTCGCCGGCGCCGCGGTCTCCGCCCTTCACCACCGGCCGCCCCGGCCTCGTCCCCGACTCCGGCCGGCCCAACTCTGGCGACTCCTCCGACCGTCGATCCTCAGGCTCCGTGCGATCCAGATCTGGATCGGAGCTACAGTAAACCCTAGGAGGTCGAATTTTTCTCTAAGTCGCAGAATTGCTGATCCAAGTTGCTCTGTTCGGGGCCCCGTAACTTTGCATCCGTAGCTCCGATTCTTGCTCTGTTCGGGGCCCCATAATTTTTCATCTCAGAGAGTACATCATTTCATTCCATTGCATCATTTTCATTTGAGCTCATCCTGATGCCCGAAATGCTGTTAGAAGAGGGCTACTTGAGTTAATTGTCAGATCTGTTACTCTGTTTAGCACTTTTGTCATTTTTGCCATGATTTGTGTGCATGCTATGCCCGTGAGTTCTTCATATGTTTTGTTAAGGGTTTTGTCATCTATCCAGAGGTGCAACCCATGTATTTTTAGGATGTGTGTGGTGACTTGTGCAAGCTTGCAAAGTGGTGCACTTGCTAATTCTGTTTTCAGGGACTTAGTAATTTCACCAAGTCCTGGGATTGTTTATCTCACGATGCCTTATGTTCTTGTTGTTTCCTAGTGATCCGTGCCTCTTTTGAGGATGATCAGTAAGGGAGTTTTGTTAATATTGTAGTGCTATATCTATCCATGTCTTTGTTTGCAATTATGGAGCACCCTAGCTTGACTCAAACGAGCTCTACTTTTGCTTCGTTGCGAATCTGGGTAGATCGTCAACTTGTTTGCGATTTTGCTGGTGGTGTTGTAGTTGATCCATGCATGCTATGCCATTGTTCTTGCCATGTCTAGCTTGCATTTTGTGCCTTCTTAAGGGATGTGTGCTTGTCTTGCCATGACTTGCACCATGGTGAGTGCATCGAGCTTGTAAACATGCCTTCGTGAGTTATGTTTCAGCATGTCCCAGTTTTCACTAAGTCTGGAAACTGATTATGTTTTTGCTATGTTCGTGAGCTTGTTAGTATATTTTGTGATCCCTTTTGGCCCAAGGTCACTAAGGGACTTTTGTTAAGCTTGTTGAGTAGCTCCATGCCATGTCTTTCTTTTTCATGTTCAGGTACTGTAGCATGTTGTTTTGTTGCTCCGAAGAGGGCTATATGATCTGAAATTCCAGACAAGTGTTAATTTCACTAAGTCTGAGATCTGTTTTACCATTTGCGTTTTTGCCATGCTTGTTTGAACCTGTTAATGGATGAATTGGCCGTAGCTCAGTGCTAGACTTTTGTTAAGCATCTTTAATGCTTCCCTGCCATGTATTTTGTTGTCATGTTTGGGTGCTGTAGCATGTTCATCTCATTACATTTAGATGCCTACTTGCTGTAAAACGCAGACCGGTGTCATTTTTAAATCGCTTGCCATTTCCAAACCGTAACTCCGATTCCGGCGTTCTTTATATCGTTTTCAAGCGATTTCATCTCATCTTTCCAGTGGCACCCTTGAATTCCAAGTTGAGGCCAGGTTCATGCATTTCCTGTCATATCTTGCATTTGGCATCCCGCATCGCATCCCGCATAGCATATCATCATTTCATCATATTGCTTGTTCTTGCACGTGGTTGATTGTATCCTTGTTGCTTGTTTGTCTTGTTTGGGTAGAGCCGGGAGACGAGTTCGCTAACGAGGAGCCTGTTGAGTTTGCTTTCGAGGATCCAGTCAACTCTGACAACTGTGCAGGCAAGATGATCATACCCTCGAAATCACTACTATCTTTGCTATGCTAGTTTGCTCGCTCTTTTGCTATGCCATTGCTACGATGCCTACCACTTGCTTGCAAGCCTCCCAAATTGCCATGTCAAACCTCTAACCCACCTTGTCCTAGCAAACCGTTGATTGGCTATGTTACCGCTTTGCTCAGCCCCTCTTATAGCGTTGCTAGTTGCAGGTGAAGATTGGAGGCCGTTCCTTGTTGGAACATTTATTTACTTGTTGGGATATCATTATATTGCTATGTTATCTTAATGCATCTATATACTTGGTAAAGGGTGGAAGGCTCGGCCTCTTGCCTAGTGTTTTGTTCCACTCTTGCTGCCCTAGTTTCCGTCATATCGGTGTTATGTTCCCGGATTTTGCGTTCCTTACGCGGTTGGGTTATAATGGGAACCCCTTGATAGTTCGCCTTGTTTAAAGCTTTTCCAGCAATGCCCAACCTTGGTCTTACCATTTGCCACCTAGCCTTTTCTTTCCCTTGGGTTCTGCAGACTCAAGGGTCATCATTATTTTAACCCCCCCCGGGCTAGTGCTCCTCTGAGTGTTGGTCCTACTGAGCGATGTCCGGGGCTACCAGGGGCAACTCTGGGCTGGCCTACCCAACGTCTGGCTCATCTAAGTGTGCCCTGAGAAAGAGATATGTGCAGCTCCTATCAGGATTTGTCGGCACATTCGGGCGGTGTTGCTGGTCTTGTTTTAACCTGTCGAAGTGTCTTGAATTACCGAGATACCGAGTCTGATCGGAACGTCTTGGGAGGAGGTATATTCCTTCGTTGACCGTGAGAGCTTGTCATGGTCTAAGTTGGGACTCCCCTGCAGGGATTGAACTTTCGAAAGCCGTTCCCGCGGTTATGGGCAGATGGGAATTTGTTAATGTCCGGTTGTAGATAACTTGTACCTTAATTAAATTAAAATGAATCAACCGAGTGTGTTACCGTGATGGCCTCTTCTCGGCGGAGTCCGGGAAGTGGACACAGTGTTGGAGTAATGTTTGCGCAGGTTGTTCTCTAGCTTCTCGCTCGTGCTTGGCCTCCTCTTCTCGCTCTCTTTTGCGAATAAGTTAGCCACCATACTTGCTAGTCGCTTGCTGCAGCCCCACTCATATTTTAACTTGCCATACCTATAAGCTTAAATAGTCTTGATCGCGAGGGTGTGAGATTGCTGAGTCCCTGTGGCTCACAGATTACTATTACACCAGATGCAGGACCTGATGATTCCGCTCCAGGAGACGCGTGTGAGCTCAAGTGGGAGTTCAACAAAGACTCTCAACATTACTATGTTTCCTTTCCCGATGATCAGTAGTGGTGCCCAGTTGGGGGTGATTGGGACCGTGTCGCATGTTGGGTTCTCTTTTATTTTGGCGCCGTAGTCGGGCCATGAGTGTTTTGTATGATGTAATGTTATTTATGTACTTGATTGACGTGGTGAGTGTAAGCCAACTAAGTTATCTCCCCTTTATTATTTATATTACATGGGATGTTGTGAAGATTGTCTAACTTGCGACATATGCCTTCAATACGATTATGTCTCTAAGTCGTGCCTCGACACGTGGGAGCTATAGTCGCATCGAGGGTGTTACAGAGGTGCTCATTGAGTCAAAGCAGAGGTATCCGCATTGGCAGAAGCTGGTGTATGGAGTGTTTGTGGCAAGACGGAAGCTTAAACATTATTTTCAGGGCCATCCGATCACAGTGGTCAGTTCGGCTCCTCTGGGCGATATCATTCAAAACAGAGAAGTAACTGGCCGGATTGCCAAGTGGGCTATTGAGCTCGGACCTCATGGGCTCAAATATATACCCCGCACGTCAATCAAATCCCAGGCACTCGTGGACTTCATCAATGATTGGACGGAGTTACAGGCACCTGAAGAGAAACCAGATAATACGTATTGGACTATTCATTTTGATGGGTCCAGACAGTTGGAGGGCTCGGGGGCTGGAGTCATACTAACTTCCCCATGAGGTGACAAGTTTTGTTATGTCCTCCGTTTATTGTTCCCTTGTACTAACAATGCAGCTGAATATGAGGCTTTGCTCCACGGTCTTCGAATGGCTAAGGAGATGAATTTGAGACGGGTTAAGTGCTTTGGCGATTCAGATCTAGTGGCTCAGCAGGTGTCTGGCACCTAGGATTCTAAGGACCCACTCATGGCTGCATATCGGCGAGAGGTGGACATAGTGGCTGGTCACTTTAAGGGTTATCAGGTGGACCATATAGACCATCAGAAGAATGAAGCGGCGGACGCTTTAAGTCGTCTTGGTTCCCAGCGTAAACCGGTCCCACCCAATGTCTTTCTTGATGTATTGCATAATCCGTCAGTCAAGGTGCCAACCGAAGAAGATTTGGCTATTCCTGATCCGGAGGCTCAGTTGGTGGCAGCTCTGCATGCCATACCGGATTGGACAATCCCCTATCTAGTTTACATGAACTCTGGCGAGTTACCAGACGATGAAACGTTGGCCCGACAGATAATCCGGCGTTCTGAGTCCATGACCATACTCAATGGGGAGTTACATCGCTACAGTGTTTCAGGAGCAATTCAGCGTTGTGTTTCTCCTCAAGAAGGTTGTGAGATTTTGAGAGAAATCCATGAAGGGGATTGCGGTCACCATGCCGGTTCAAAGTCTTTGGTTGCTAAAGCTTTTCGCCACGGTTTTTACTGGCTGACGGCACATGCTGATGCGGAAGATTTAGTCAAGAGATGTGACGGGTGTCAAAAATTTGCCCGCCGTGCGCACATTCTGGCTCAAGAGTTGCGGATGATTTCAATTACGTGGCCATTTGCGGCTTGGGGGCTTGATATGGTTGGACCCTTCAAGCGATCCAAGGACAAAAAGACCCATCTGTTAGTAGCAGTTGTTAAATTCACCAAATGGGTGGAGGCAGAGCCAGTCAGCAAGTGTGATGCAGCCACGGCGGTTCAATTCATTAAAAAGGTGATATTCCGGTTTGGCTTTCCACACAACATTATAACTGATAATGGTACTAACCTGTCAAAAGGGGAGATGGAATAATTTTGTCAACGTGAGCACATCCGGCTTGATCTAGCATCGGTGGCTCACCCCCAGTCTAATGGTCAAGCAGAGATGGCAAATCAGGAAATTCTATGAGGTATCAAACCCAGGCTTATGGTTCCCTTAAAGCGGACACCGGGTTGTTGCATTGAGGAGCTACCTTCTGTGGTATGGAGCATCAACACCACACCCAATAGGTCTACGGGTTACACACCTTTCATCATGGTCTATGGAGTGGAGGCCGTTCTTCCTAGTGACATCCGTCACGACTCGCCCCGTGTGACAGCTTATGTTGAAGCTGATAATGAGAAGGCACGTCAGGATTCTCTGGACCTGTTGGATGAAGAGCGTGATCTTGCAGCAGCACGATCGGCGATTTATCAACAAGATCTCCGATGTTATCACAGCCGCCGGGTTAAAAGCAGAACCTTTCAAGAAGGCGATTTGGTGCTCCGACTCATCCAAGATCAGACTGATATGCACAAGTTATCCCCACCTTGGGAAGGACCCTTTGTGGTCAGCAAAAATCTGCACAACGGGTCTTACTACCTCATTGATGTTCGAGAGCATAAAGACTCACGTCAATCGGAGGAGGAGACCAAGCGACCATGGAACATAGCTCTCCTTCGGCCTTACTATCCTTGAAGCCATAGGCTCTTCATCTGTACATATTTATGATAGTGTATATATCATATAATAAACCGGAGCCTCTGTTATAAGCGGGCTATCTGTTCTTTTTACATCTTGTGTGTGTTATACGAGTTAACTGACAAAGTGGAGTTTTTATTAATCCGGTCTTAGCAGTTGCACGGATATAAAGAAAATCACTAGGGGGCTTGGTCATATTTGAACTACAGCTACACCTCTTGATCGGTTTTGAAACCACGAAGGGATATCACTAGGGGGCTTGGTTGTTATCACACCATAGCTACACCTCTTGATAGGCATTTAAGGCCACAAAAGAAAAATATGTGGAGCCAAAGAGAGTGTTGCACAAAGCACAGACTCAAACATGGGCACACACTGAGCACAGCTCACAAAGTTACTTGGGGGCTCTTTTTGCAAAGCAACAAAGAGTTTGAAAGGACCCTTGTAATTGGCTATCAAGCCACGTCTTGGAAGCCTGGTGTATTCACCTAAAATCACGGGTTAACCTGCCTTCATCAAGTAAGCCACTCCTGTCCAGGTAATCCTGGCATGACCCATCGAACGTTTGACATGTCAATCTTTTATAGACCCTGAACTTGTCAAAGTTAAAACGATGATTGGTTAATTGGAGGCCCATCTTAAAAGGCTTTGTTAAATGGTTTAACTCAGAGGCCTGGTAGCCCATGAAAAGCCTCGATTTGGAGCCTGGCAGCTCATAAAAAGCCTTGCATATTTTCCTTTCTGAGTTTTATTTGTTGAAGTTCATAAGTATTTTTTGATAAACCGGCGTCCTTGACCCGATTTGCTTTTCAACTACAAGTTGTTGGCACATGATCTGTTATAAACCGGTGTTTATTGACCCGGTCTGGTTAGACTAAATCACCAGTGTTATAAAGAAAACCCGGTAGTTATCCCGGTCCGGTTTAATATATAGACCAGCAGTACAGAGATGAGGTTATCAATGTTCCATATTGGTATTAACACCTTTTCCGCATGCACCGTTGGTCAACCAAGGAGGTATGTTATGTACATTGGATTTTGTACAAACACTTTGATTATTTCATCTATGTACTATACACTTCCTGGATATACTGACCCGTCTAGTGGTAAACTGCTAGACACTTTTAAGTTGTTGAACCCAGGAACACAATTCATCATGGGTTATGCATAAATATATCTCAAACGGTGGCACAAGTTGTCATGAGGCATTACAAAACATGCTCGATGGCATGGCAAATAACGGAGTTTTGGCTACCCTATTACAAGAAGCCTTCAAAGCGGCTCCAATGGCATAATTGTTTTTCACAAGATCGACACATGGTGGCCAGTAAACCGGCGACCGGTTTACGACGCTTCGTCTGGACGGTTTGATGGTTGAGGGTCAGTTGGTGTGGGCACTTCTTCATCCCTCCCCAGACGCTGGAAATCAACCGTCGACCAATCAATTCCAATTAAAGCTTGAAATACTGCTTCCTCATGGATAAGATTGGAGGGGTTAATATCAGGAGCATAAGTGTGCTTACGAATCGGAGGCACAAGTTCTTCAACTTCATGGATCTCGGCCGGCTGTCTTTTCCCTTCAGCGTCATAAACCAGTTGAAAATGAGACAAGTCTGTATCATCGGCCAGTTTGCTGGCTACTGGCCGCATCTGCTTGGTCAGCCCCCGGAGGTCATCGTTATCAAAGTTTGAACCATCTTCCTTCACACCTGGATATCCTTTAATGATATCATCCGCTTCAAGGTACGGAATCCAGGCTTTGGCTCGAATAAGTGCGGTTAAAGCTCCGGACCTGGCAGCTGCCCTCTTTAATTCGGCAATACGGGCTGGTAACATGGCCAACTTCTCAAGTGTTTCTTTAATCAAAGTTGGGGACGGTTTGTTATAAGCTGCCGTGCAAATAGCCCGCTGAGACCTAGAGTACAGCTGTTCAACCAATGTATATGCCGCTTTAAGTTTCATGCGCATATCTATACCAAGATGAGCAATCCGGGTGCCTGTCACGGTTTAACATCAGCATTCTGATCAAAGATAAGGTTCCACAAATTATACCAAATACATAAAGGGCACACTTACCAAAGATTGCAGAAGTCATGGCGTTAATTTGCCGTTTCAAAACAGCCAGTTCTTCCACAACCGGTTTCAAGGAAGCCTTGGCGTCTTCGGCACTCTTTATTAAACCGAATTTTTCGATCTCCCATTCAGCACGGTCTTTGTTGAAAGATTCTTTGAGTTTTTCCATGGCGGCTAGGGCTTTCGTTAGCTCCTCTTTGGTTTTGGTGGCTTCTTCTTGTTGGGACTTCACATTGTTTTGCAAATCAATGATTCAGGTCTCTTTATTCCTCAGATCAGACTGCAAACATTGAAGATATATCAAATGACAGGATACGTACATATTCTAAGTACAAACCGCATAACAGGTTATGCACTTCGTACTTGGGGGCTAATGCCTACTTGCTCTAAATTGCTACAGTTTATACAAGTCTCCAGAACAATGTAAACATTATCCTTGACACTTGGGGGCTAAGGTATGTTGATTCAAAAACGGATGCATGGATTAAAACCTGGATTAACTTGCTAGAGTTAAACTGGCCTTTGAGGGATACACGGCAGAAAGCTATCTATTTGCTAAAGGGTAAATCTGGTTCTTATCAGTGGTTTAAAGTGCTACGAAGACCCGGGTTATGATTCACATTATAACCCGACCCTTGGGGGCTATTTGGGCTAGCATTTTCAGGCTATGAATCAAGATACAAAGGAGGAAGAAAATACCTCATGTCGCTCTTTCATCAAATTTACCAAACCGGCTTCATAATCCCGGTTTGTGTGCAAGCGATTCAAGAAGCCAGAGTGAAGCTCCTCTGCGTTGAGATGAGCATAACTTGCCAAATCACTGCTCCATTTGCCTTTTTCCCTAGCAGCCTGCTCTTCTTTGGCACTATGTTGAGCCAAAACTACAGGATGGCCAGGAGAGCTATGGCCTATTCCAGTAATAATAACATCATCACCTTGGCCTTCAGGGTTTTTGGTTGATGATATTGGAATTTCAGCATCTTTCACCGGACTAGCCCGGTTTGGTTCTGCCGGTTCAGCATCAGGCGCAGAAGGCTCAGCGTCTGTTGGCTCATCAGGATTTCGGCCTTCAAGGGGCGGGTTATCAGAAGTAGCTTCAGGATGAGGGCCTTCCGGTTCACAAGTTTGTTCCGGTTCACCTCTTGGTTCTTCTTCTTCGGCGACCGGGTCTTCGGGCGGATTGGTGACCCAGGCTTTCTTGCTGGGTCTGGCTTTGGCCCTGCAAACAGAATAAAAGAGGATTAACATCCTATTCAAAGGATTTATGACGCATTGAAAGGAAAAGTTTTTACAACTTACCCAGCCATAGTTTTCAAAGGGGGGAGTTGAGTTGTTGTCGATTCACCAGAAGATGAAGGAGGTGTCACCTGATAATTTGAATCGGACGGATTAAGAGGCTGTCTGAAATAACCTGCCTTGGGGTAAGAATGGTCAAAAGTAGGAGAGACCTCAGACCGGCACTTTCGAACCGGGGTATCAGGTAAACCGGCTGAAGTGACCTGCTGGCCACTGTGCCGGGTTGTCCGGCGAGCTTCATGCTGCTGAGTCTTCAAAATAAATGTTGGATCCAAGTGAGCAAGAGGATGAGAAAAGCTTACTTTCCGGACTGCTTGGCGATTTTTTTGTGTTGGCATAGAGTCTGAACCGGAGGAAAGGGTAATTACCTCTACATCATCAGCTTGACTAGCCTCTGCGTCCTCCTGAGGAAGATCATTGTTAATGAGATGCATGAAAAGAGAGCCAAGTGAGTCAAGTTCTACCTCAACTTCTGGATCATCAGTGTCATCATCAAGCTCCATGTTGATCCGGTCAGCCGTTTTCCGTTTTGATGTCCGCTTTACGGCTTTGGTTTTGGGGCGGGATGGTTTGACCACTTTATCCCTAGTCGGCTTTGCCACTTTCTCTACGGTTTTCCATTTCCAGAAGGGGTCATCACCCTACATACACAGAAGAAGGATTACAGGTTGCATAAGCTAAAAATATTAGAGATGAAAAGGAAGTATAATGCTTGCAGCAGGCGGTTTGTTCTTGGCATAGAAGGGACTCAGACCGGTTTGACTACAGGCCAGTTCCGATTCATTCATAATTTTCTTTACACCTTGAGTAACTTCTTCATCAGATAATTGAAGGTTGCAATGGCGTTGAGGGTCGTCAACCTCACCGGTATATTCACACATTAAACCGGGATGCCGGCTTAGAGGCAAGATGCTCCAAGATATCCAACAGTGCACGAAATCCACACCTGTTAAGCCATTGGCCATAAAGGCCCGGAGTTTGGCGAGTTGAGGGGCATATTTCGCCCTTTCGGCGGAGCTCAAACATTGCGGCATCGGATGGGTATTGGAAAGCCGGTGCTCACGAAAACCTGGAAGGGGATTTTCGTCTTTAGGCGAAGTGTCTCTGCAATAAAACCAAGTTTGGTTCCATTCCTTTGGGTGGCTATGATGTTTGGCATGAGGAAATTCAACTTCTTTCCGCTTTTGAGTCGAGACATCACCAATTTCTGTGTTCGGGCCATTTACAAACTCTGTGCGCCGGTTTAAGTGAAAGAAATCTCGGAACAGTTCTGCAGTCGGTTCTTCCTGTAAGTATGCTTCACATAAGACTTGGAAATTGCATAGGTTGGACACTGAATTCGGCCCAATATCTTGTGGATGTAGTTGGAAATTGGCAAGTACATCCCGGTAAAACTTTGATCCTGGCGGTTTGAAGCAACAGCTTATGTGGTCAACAAAGACCACCACCTCGCCCTGCCTTGGGGTCGGAGTATTTTCTGTTCCTGGAACTCGCCATTTGATTTCAGTTTTCTTAGGCAGGGAGCCGATGCTGACCATGTCATTCAACTGAGTCTCAGTAACCTGGGAACGAGCCCAGTTGCAAGCAGTGAATTGTTTGGCCATTGCGAAGCAAACAAGCTGAAAATGAAAGGCCGGTTTATAAATCACGCATGATGATATGCAAGATACAATGGAGTAAGAAACATACTGATATGTGAAATGGCGTAAACCGGAGACCAATGTAAACCAGGACAGGAGTATTCAGACATTGTTAAACCGGAGTATAACTATGAAGGTAAAGGGTTCCTCTGGTTTATCAGAGGGCTAATGGTACAGATTGATTATGCAAAGTTAAACCGCTTATGATGGTGTGAGGAGAAACAGATTTCACAGAGATGTGTAAAAATTTCGGATCTAAGGTGTCGTGGAATTGTCACGGCAGATGTCCTAGTGTAAGGACTTAGTCGCGAGGCCAACACATCTATGTGGTAGCTTGAAGGGGTTGAGAAGAATCGAGAGACACACACACAAGACGAGGATTTAGATAGCTTCGGGCCCCGGGAAACATCATCCGGTAATAACCCTACGTGCTGTTTGTGGCTAGGTCTCATTATGATCATGAGGGAGTCGCCATAAGCCGGCTCTCCTCTTTGTGTCTAGCCCTAGATATTGTTTCTTGTTGCTTGTCCCTCTTTGGGGAGCCCTGCCCTCCTTATATAAGTTGAAGGGGCGGGTTACATGTGGAGTCCTATTATGATTAGGGCTAGTCTATTACAAGTGGAATCCGAATCTGCCCCTTAAGGGAAAACTCCTTATGCCTTTCCTCATAAACCGGCCCACCATAACATGAGCCGGCCTTCTGGGCCTTGGGCCTAGTCTTCTATCTGACCCGCTGTTAGGGCCATCTGTGAGTCGCCAGGCTCGTGAGTCGTCTGACCAATGAGCCGCCAGACCCGTGAGTCGCTAGTCCTCCGGCGTGTCATCGGTGAAACACCAAGTCCGGCCGGGTCATACTTCCGGTCGGGTCATACCGCGGGGTATATCCCCGACATTAGCCCCCAGTTTAATTTGGATTTATCCATGTTAAACTGATCCTGTAAAATAAACACAAGAACAAACTTGATAGGTTGTACTCCGGGTTAAATATTTTCCTGAACCGACACCTGATCATCTTTAAGTCCTTGTTATTTCCTCCTGGATGCATACTCAAGATCTTATAGCAAATCTCCTTTAACAGATATGTCCAAACCTTGCCAATGCAAAAAATCCAGGCACTTCTTCTAAAAAAATCCAGGTTAATAGGCCAGCTTCATAACCAATTTGCTTACATTGGCTCTTGAAGAGAAATATTATAATAAATAATCCATTTTAGTCGGCATTCAAAGCTCTGATTTGACAAAAATATTGGTCTTCAAATATTCAACTGATATCAGCCGGTTTGAAAATGTAAAACTTGTCGGTTTATCATTGCCAAAATTGCCGAGTTATAAAAACTGATGATCCTGGGTCATGACCGTTTATAGATGCCGGGTTATGATTGTTGCCAACGCCGGGTCACACAATTAATCTTCCTGATTTGCCCAAAACTGAGAATTTGAAGATGTTCCTCCTTTATATGCATATTACCTGTAGCCCCCAAGTCGTAAGAGGAGAACATAGTGATAGCTTAAGACTTGTTTCAATATAAATGTTGCAACCTTGAAGAAATCTAGGTTGTTCATCTCAGTCACTAGTCACAACTGAATATTCCATATTATGTAGCCCCCAAGTGCCGGGTTATCATGCTTGCAGCAACCTGGGACTTGTAATTGCCCGATGCCCATAAAAGCTTCAACCAGTGTAGCCCCAAGGGCCGGGTCATTATGCAATAATGAGCAGGGTCTTTATAAATATGAACATGTAGACTTCAACGTCAACGTGTAGCCCTGAAGGGCCGGCTCAGTAAGATAATATTGAGCTGGGACTTTGTATATACTTCTTTGAAAAGAACATCATATGATGTAACCCCCATCATGGGGCTTGAACCCACGTCCACAAGGTTAAGAGCTTTGCACTTTACCAATTGAGCAGTGGACCCTTCAATATAATGGATTAAGACTTGTGTACCTTGAATTGTTGACAGGAGCAATTGGTAGCCCCCAAGGGCCGGCTCATTTAGAATGTGATGAGTCGGGTCTTCAATGAGTTGAGCAAAAAGATGAATTTTGCATTAGCCCCCAAGTGCCATGGTGCATGCTGACAGTGACATGGGACTTGCATATTCGATGTAATCTCAATTTGAATAATGTAGCCCCCAAGTGTCAGGTCGTAAGCCTGCAGCGACTTGGGACTATTCCTTTCATTGTAGAATAAATCATATCCATTGATAAAATAATAGCCATTACGCTGAAGCGACTTTGAAAACCTCAATAATATTAGTTACTGATAACCATAATAAAAATCCAGCCATGTTGGCTATTAAATATTTGAATAACCCGGTTTGAAAACCTCGATCATTCAATATCATAATGAAAATCCAGCCAAGTTTGGCTATTTAAAGATTCAAATACCTTATCTGTTGACAAGTAAATCCGGAGTTTTAAATACCCGGCGGCTCTTGGCCGATGGCGATTTAACACGCCTCCATTGTAAGCCGAAATTTTTGTAACCTGGCGGCTTATAACCTTTGAGAAAATCCAGAATGTATAATCATTTTGAAGCATCAATTTTAATGATGAGCTTGGACTTAAGCATTTATATAAGTCATAGTTCTGCAAATCCTGCACAGAATTTTAAACAACATATGCCCTGGCGACTTAACGTCAGAAGCCAGGGCCGGCTTAAACATAATCATGTATTAAACAATATAATACCTGTGACAGTGAATTGTACTGCCGGCTTATGATACCTGTGCAGTAAGGGTGATAACCCAATCTTTAGAAGCCAAAACTTCCAAATGTTTATGATTGTCATATACTGGCGACTTATCGTCCAAAGTCAAGCCGGGTTAAATAGAAACCACTCATATATGCTTCAGATATGATCAAAAAGCTAAGTAAAAAACAAAAAGTTGCTTGCAAAAAGACTTTCAAAAAATTTTGAGGCTTCTGATTCGAATACAATCAGAAAACCGTTCCAAAGGGGTTAAGCTAAGATTTGAATACGATCATATAGCCCCCAGTGGCTTTGGAGTTGCCGATTAAGAGGGTACCGACAACTATGTTCTCTTTGGTTCGAATACGACCTATGTTTGAACAAGAAGCCCCCAAATGACCTTGAGAGTTGTTTAACGACGCTGATTCGAATACGATCCACGTCGGACCCAAAGGGGTTGAGCTATGATTCGGATACGATCAATAAGCCCCCTGGTGGGTTTGGCGGTATGCCAATCAAAAGGGTACCGTTAGCTATGTTCTCTTTGGTTCGAATACGACCTATGTTTGAACAGGAAGCCCCCAAATGACCATATAAATTTTGGCATTGCGCCGATCAAGAGGGTATTGATAGCTATGCTCGATGAGCAGAAAGCCCCCAAGTGATCATAATAAGATAAGCCGTAAGGCAGGATATCCAAGTTTGAACCGCGCATCATGGCAGCAAGTTCTTTTGGCAACCTTTAATTTTTCTGAGAACTCAAACTTTGCGAGAGATTAAATCTTTTTGAACTAGAACTTTAAACCGGATTTAAAAGCTTCAAAACTTTGTGAGAGACAAATTTACCTTGAGCCGGATTTTGAACCGGATTTGATAGCTTCAAAGCTTTGCAGGAGAGAGATGTCTCTTGAGCTATATTTTAAACTGGAATCTTCATTTTGAGCCGGAAATTTTTCTGACGGCCTTTAAATATTTTCCAATAAAGAGTAGCCTCCGGGGTCGGGTTATCTTCCCTTCAATGACCCGGAGTTCTTGAATTCATTGAAACCAGCTAATTTTGCCAAGCCATACCATTGTAGCCCCCGAGTCTCAAGATGACTCAAAGAGTTGGCTTGAGATTCTCCATATTTGACCATAGCAGAAGGTGTATATCATTGGCGTTGATAACGTGATGTGAATCCACAGAAGGTTGAGGTGACTATGGCGGGTTATAAATGATCCCGTATGAGCCGTGTCAGCAACTCGGCCAATGGTTCCCTCCAACTGGTTGTTTGAAGCTTAATCAAACTGTAGTGGCGGCAATTTGTGCGCCTGCCCATTGAGCCATTCAGTGCAGATGGCGGTTGATAATATATGATAATTTGCCTCCAATTTGAAAAAAAACCGGCTTCCCAAGCAGTGACTTGCTCATACTCAATAAACAGCTCATGCAGACAGGTGCGGCCCATGTGTTGATGTAGACCAGGCCGCGAGAGACGGACGGTAAAGACGACCGTAACATCAGAGGAGGCATAGAAAGATGAACCGGCCGTGGGGTTCTAAGCCGGTGACGGGCAAGTTGTCCTCCTTGTTGTAAGCCGGCGTGGTCGCGAGAGACGGCCACGGCGTTGTAAGCCGGCGCGGGAGTCCGTTGAGTAACGACAACCACCTGTGCCAAAAGATGTTGGCGTGCCTCCATCTCCGCGGTATAATATCACTTTTCGTCATAAATAATTGCCCTATTTTGTTCGGATGATGGATGATCCATTCAACGTGACAGGGGTGGCTTAGGCAGACTAGCGACTCATAGTTCCGACGGCTGAGGTAGACCGGCGACTTAATATAACCCCGACGGCTCAATGCGGCAAGGGTGGCTCAACGCGGCTCCGGCAGGTTGATGTAGATTAAGCTACACGGGCGGCGACTTGCGCACACCTGTTCCATCAGTAATCAAGCGCGGACGCTGGTGCGTGATGGTGCTGATGTACACTTCATAGGCACAACATGGCACCACCTTTGCTGCACATAAAAAATATACAGACCAAAGTAATTGTTCTTTGATGAAAACAATATGTTTAATAAAATAAACTTGAACGGATAGATATCACCTGGTTTATCCGCACAATGGATGATCCGGATGAAGCGCCGGGTAGCTCGATAGGGCGGCTCTTCAGCGGCGATTCTCCGCGAGTCGGCCACGGACGGCGACTTAGGCAAACGTAGGGGCTGTGGCAACCGAGCGAGTGAGGTCGGGGCACAACGGCGACTGATGGAAGGGTTGGAATCGAGGGCGGCTCGGAGTGAGGCCGCGGAGTCCAGTGCGACTCGGAACAGGCCAGCTTGGAGCGAGTCGGCGAAGTGGGGACCGCGGCAGCGGCTTGAAGAAAGACGCTGTGACCGGCTCTCAGTGGAGACACGCAGCGGCAGCACCCTACGACGACGAGGCCGTGCAGCGAGGGCGGCTTGGGGCGGGGCCTGTAGAGATCGGCGAGGCAGAGATGGGACGGTGCGTTGAGCAGGCGAGGCGAAAACCGAGTCCATGTCCCACGTCCTACCCCGGCTGTGTCCGTTCTAACACTAGTACCTTGACACCATTAGCAGTTCCTCTTTTCCTTTGTTCTTTTAAACCTGAATCTTGGACCCCATAGAAAGTTCTCTGAATCCAAATCAATGTTGGGGGTTTCCTGTTAATCCTTCCTTGGAGTCAGTGCATGTGTAGTGGTTGTACTAGTTGAGGGATCCTTCACGCGGAATAACTTGGGGAATCCATCAGGCTTTGGGTTTCGGGTTGATTATCAGAAACTTTGATTCATGTAGATCGATCTGGTGATCTCACGCGGCCGCAAGCACCTGTCCTAATCGCCGTTTGTACTGGCAGATGGCACATGACACCTGTCAGCCGTCTCTGATCACTTTGGATTTGGATGATAGTACGTGGAGCAGTAATGGTGACTCGTAGATTCCTCAAGTTTAGATTGACTTGGACGAGAATTGATTTGATGTACCTATTTCCGTCGACAGAACCTGCCAGTTTTAACAGTTCACACGAGGCGGCGGTTTATCTCTGGCAAAACCGATTTTCTGCCTGTCTCGGCGGCTTGGGGGCGCGGCGTGACGCAACCCTAAACTTCCATGCTCAATCTTCTATACATTGCCGCTGAAACTTCTTTAATCCTGACTGTTGAACTTCTTAGTTGACGTGAATTCTTCCATACCGGCTCTTGCTAATCCGGCGGGTCATAGCTTCTTGATCCCCGAGGGATCCCTTCAAGAACTCAACACCATCGTGCGCAGGCCCCACGATGGGCGCCAACTGTCGTGGAGTTGTCACGGCAGATGTCCTAGTGTAAGGACTTAGTCACGAGGCCAACGCATCTATGTGGTAGCTTGAAGGGGTTGAGCAGAATCGAGAGACACACACACAAGACGAGGATTTAGACAGCTTCGGGCCCCGGGAAACATCATCCGGTAATAACCCTACGTGCTGTTTGTGGCTAGGTCTCATTATGATCATGAGGGAGTCGCCGTAAGCCGGCTCTCCTCTTTGTGTCTAGCCCTAGATATTGTTTCTTATTGCTTGTCCCTCTTTGGGGAGCCCTGCCCCTCCTTATATAAGTTGAAGGGGCGGGTTACATGTGGAGTCCTATTAGGATTAGGGCTAGTCTATTACAAGTGGAATCCTAATCTGCCCCTTAAGGGAAAACTCATTATGCCTTTCCTCATAAACCGGCCCACCATAACATTAGCCGGCCTTCTGGGCCTTGGGCCTAGTCTTCTATCTGACCCGCCGTTAGGGCCATCTGTGAGTCGCCAGGATCGTGAGTCATCTGACCAATGAGCCGCCAGACCCGTGAGTCGCTAGTCCTCCGGCGTGTCATCGGTGAAACACCAAGTCCGGCCGGGTCATACTTCCGGTCGGGTCATACTGCGGGGTATATCCCCGACATAAGGTAAGACAGAAAAGCAAAATATTTTGACCTAAAAAGGGTACGACCCGAAACAGTTTATGAAGGACTACAACAGTTCTTTGTGTATAAGGATTTGTGAGGGTAACAGAAGATTCATCACGGCAAGGGATATGATAAGTACGAAGTATTCATCTATAGGCCAAGGAAGAACAACACCAAAAAGCTCTGATGAACCTCAAGAACAGCGAAGAGCAAGGAAACCCTAATGGATCTAGGAAAGAAGGGGGAAAGGACTTACTGCAACCGTGGAAGCAGCGGAAGGGCGCTGTGGAACTCTGGTGCGAACAGGTTGATGCAGCGGCCGACGGCGAAGCAGAGGCGAGGTTCGAAGATGATGGCAGCGCTCGAGTGCGGGGTCGTCGAGAGGAATAAGAAGAGATGAATGGGTAGCAAAAATAAAATAAATGGGTCCTCTACCCCTATTTATAAGGCGAAGTGATAAAACGGCAAGTGCGAAAATCGAGGAGCCCAAAAATGGATCAATTAATAAAAGTGTCGCCTCGGTGGCTGAATATACATTAAATGAAGGTAATCGTCGACATCAACGGATGGATGACGTCAGGGCGGTTTATCATAATCTGGGAGTATGACGTCACGGCAGTTTACAAGGTCAAGGTGAAGATATGAGGGAAGAATTTTTCTAAGTGTAGAAGATTGACATGAACAAGTTCAAACCAATCTGGGGCCTAATGTTGGGGATATTACTACTAGAGGTAAACCGGCCTTATGTAGCCGGGTTAACTCCTTGATGATTAGAAGCCCATGAAGATGCAAGGATGATGGCGCTTCACAAAGGCCCAAGGCCCAAAGGTGGGTTACAGCCTGTAAATGCAAACCGACCTAGTCATGTAACTTGTATTATAAGATAGGAAGAGTAGAGACCGAACCGGACACGTTTATGATCCAGCTTCGGGACTCTGTAGCCCGGCGGGCATCAACCTATGTATATGACGGGACAACCCCGCAGCGGTTTAGGGACAAACAACAACTCGAGAGCCATACAAAGCGGATTCGCTCCCTCGCCTTCGAAACCCTAGCACTACCAATCACAACTAGACGTAGGCTTTTACCTTCCTTGAAGGGGCCGAACTAGTATAAAACCCCCGTGTCCCCTTGTCCGGTTTAACCCCTTTGAGCTAACCCGTAGCGATGGCTCCACGACTAAGTCCTTTCACAAGGACATCTGCCATGACAAACCCACGACACCCTCCGTGATCGATGCCCCCTCCGGTGGAGCTCCGGAATAGGCCCCAAGATGGGACCTTGTGGATACAGAAAGTTGCGGCGGTGGAATTAGGGTTTTGGCTCCATATCTGATTGTTCGGGGGTACGTGGGTATATATAGGAGGAAGAAGTACGTCGGTGGAGCAACAGGGGGCCCACGAGGGTGGAGGGCGAGCCTGGCGGGGGGGGGGGTAGGCGTGCCCCCTACCTCGTGGCCTCCTGTTACGTGTCTTGACATTGGGTCCAAGTCTCCTGAGTTGTATTCGATGAGAAAATCATGTTCCCGAAGGTTTCATTCCGTTTGGACTCCGTTTGATATTCCTTTTCTTCGAAACCCTAAAACAGGCAAAAAACAGCACTTCTGGGCTGGTCCTCCGGTTAATAGGTTAGTCCCAAAAATAATATAAAAGTGGATAATAAAGCCCAATAATGTCCAAAATAGTAGATAATATAGCATGGAGCAATCAAAAATTATAGATACGTTGGAGATGTATCAAGCATCCCCAAGCTTAATTCATGCTCGTCCTCGAGTAGGTAAATGATAAAAACAGAATTTTTTGATGCGGAGTGCTACTTGGCATAATTTTAATGTAATTCTTCTTAATTGTGGTATGAATATTCAGATCCGAAAGATTCAAGACAAAAGTTCATATTGACATAAAAACGATAATACTTCAAGTATTCTAATAAAGCAATTATGTCTTCTCAAAATAACATGGCTAAAGAAAGTTATCCCTACAAAATCATAGAGTCTGGCTATGCTCTATCTTCACCACACAAAATATTTAAATCATGCACAACCCCGATGACAAGCCAAGCAATTGTTTCATACTTTTGACATTCTCAAAACTTTTTCAATCTTCACGCAATGAGTGTGAGCCATGGATATAGCACTATAGGTGGAATAGAGTGGTGGTTGTGGAGAAGACAAAAAGGGAGAAGATAGTCTCACATCAACTATGCGTATTAACAGGTTATGGAGATGCCCATCAATAGATATTAATGTGAGTGAGTAGGGATTGCCATGCAACGGATGCACTAGAGCTATAAGTATATGAAAGCTCAAAAAGAAACTATGTGGGTGTGCATCCAACTTGCTTGCTCATGAATACCTAGGGCAATTTGAGGAAGCCCATCATTGGAATATACATGCCAAGTTCTATAATGAAAGATTCCCACTAGTATATGAAAGTGATAACATGAGAGACTCTCTACTATGAAGATCATGGTGCTACTTTTGAAGAACAAGTGTGGTAAAAGGATAGTAACATTGTCCCTTCTCTCTTTTTCTCTCATTTTTTATATCTTTTTTTATTTGGGCCTTTTCTCTTTTTATGGCCTCTTTTCTTTCTTTCTTTTTCCATCCGGAGTCTCATCCCGACTTGTGGGGGAATCATAGTCTCCATCATCCTTTCCTCACTGGGACAATGCTATAATAATGATGATCATCACACTTTTATTTTTCTTACAACTCAACAATTACAACTCGATACTTAGAACAAAATATGACTCTATATGAATGCCTCCGGCGGTGTACCGGGATATGCAATATGACAATGATGGAGTGTGTCATAATAAACGGAATGGTGGAAAGTTGCATGGCAATATATCTCGGAATGGCTATGGAAATGCCATAATAGGTAGGTATGGTGGCTTTTTTGAGGAAGGTATATGGTGGGTGTATGATACCGGCGAAAAGGTGCGCGGTATTAGAGTGGAAGGGTGAGAGTGCGTATAATTCATGGACTCAACATTAGTCATAAAGAACTCATATACTTATTGAAAAAATCTACAAGTTATCAAAGCAAAGTATTACGCGCATGCTCCTAGGGGGATAGATTGGTTGGGAAAGATCATCGCTCGTCCCCGACCGCCACTCATAAGGAAGACAGTCTATAAATAAATCATGCTCCGACTTCATCACATAACGGTTCACCATACGTGCATGCTACGGGAAGCACAAACTTCAACACAAGCATTTCTCAAATTCACAACTACTCAACTAGCATGACTTTAATATCACCATCTCCATATCTCAAAACAATTATCAAGTATCAAACTTATCATAGTATTCAACACACTCATAAGAAAGTTTTATTATTAATCTTGCATACCAAGCATATTAGGATTTTAAGCAAATTACCATGCTATTAAGACTCTCAAAACAATCCAAGTGAAGCATGAGAGACCAATAGTTTCTATAAAACAAATCCACCACCGTGCTCTAAAAGATATAAGTGAAGCACTAGAGCAAAATTATATAACTCAAAAGATATAAGCGAAGCACATAGAGTATTGTAACAAATTCCAAATCATGTATGGCTCTTTAAAAAGGTGTGTACAGCAAGGATGATTGTGGTAAACTAACAAGTAAAGACTCAAATCATACAAGACGCTCCAAGCAAAACACATATCATGTGGTAAATAAAAATATAGCTCCAAGTAAAGTTACCGATAGAAGTAGACGAAAGAGGGGATGCCTTCTGGGGCATCCCCAAGCTTTAGATTTTAGGTGTACTTAGGTTATCTTGGGGGTGCCATGGGAATCCCCAAGCTTAGGCTCTTTCCACTCCTTGTTCCATAATCTATCAAATCTTTACCCAAAACATGAAAACTTCACAACACAAAACTTAAAGTAGAAAAACTCGTGAACTCCGTTAGCGAAAGAAAACAAAAGACTACTTCAAGGTACTATAATGAACTCATTATTTATTTATATGGGTGTTATACCTATTGTATTCCAACTGCTCTATGGTTCATAAACTATTTTACTAGCCATAGATTCATCAAAATAAGCAAACAACACACGAAAAACAGAATCTGTGAAAAACAGAACAGTCTGTAGTAATCTGTAGCTAGCGCAAGATCTGGAACCCCAAAAATTCTAAAATAAATTTATGGACGTGAGGAATTTATCTATTAATCATCTGCAAAAATATTTAACTAAATAGCACTTTCCCAATAAAAATGACAGCAGTTCTCGTAAGCACTAAAGTTTCTATTTTTAATAGCAAGTTCAACAAGACTTTCCCCAAGTCTTCCCAACGGTTCTACTTGGCACAAACACTAATTAAACACAAAAAACACAACCAAAACAGAGGCTAGATAATTTATTTATTACTAAACAGGAGCAAAAAGCAAGGAATAAAAATAAAATTGGGTTGCCTCCCAACAAGCGCTATCGTTTAACGCCCCTAGCTAGGCATAACAAGCAAAAATAGATCTAGGTATTGCCATCTTTGGTATGCAATTCTTCAATGAGGCATCTACCATCTTTAGGGATTTATTTATTTTTATTAATTATCAAGATTTTAGGCACAAGATCGAAAAATTCATTTGTAACAAATGGTTCCTTAATGATAGCAAAAAGATTGGGATGAACACTTATAGATTTGAGATCCGCATTTTCCTTACTAGATGATTCACCCTTATTTTTAGGAACGTACATAAGTTTGGCAATTTTAGTGGAGGGACTCGGAGTGTTCTTTATGGAAGAAAAAGCGGTTCCCACGTTGGTAATAATATTCTCAAGTTTATCGATCCTAACGGAATCGTGATTTATTTTCTCATTAACCATGGGTTCCTTTTCTTTAATATCTTTCAAAGTAACTCCTACTTTAGATCCATATTGCGAGATTCGGCTGTGGATATTTTTATCCAAATTTTCAATCAATTCTACGGTAGCAACCTTATTTTCAATAATCTCAAGCCTTTGCATTACATATTCCAAAGTTAATATAGTTCCAATAACCAAGAGAGGGGGTGAGCCAAATAAATCTAACATAGGATTATAAGAATCAAAAGTATGGCTACCCAAAAATTTCCATCCGGTAATAGTATCAAGAACATAACGGTGCCAAGGAGTAATGCCTACATAAAAATTGCGAAGGAGAATGGTAGTAGATTGCTTCCTAGTAGATTTATTTTGAGCATTGCAAATTCTATACCAAGCATCTTTTAGATTTTCACCCTCCCTTTGCTTAAAATTTAGAATTTCATTCTTGAGAGACAACGGAGAAGATAAGGGACTAGCCATAACGACAAGCAAACAAACTAACACACAAGCAAACAAAAAGCAAGTGGGCAAAAAGAGGCGAATAGAGGGAGGATAGAGAGAGGGGGCAAATAAAACGGCAAGGGTGAAGTGGGGGAGAGGAAAATGAGAGGAAAATGGCAAATAATGTAATGTGGGAGATACGGGTATGTGATGGGTACTTGGTATGTTGACTTTTGCGTAGACCTCCCCGGCAACGGCGCCAGAAATCCTTCTTGCTACCTCTTTTAGCACTGCGTTGGTTTTCCCCGAAGAGGAAGGGATGATGCAGCAAAGTAGCGTAAGTATTTCCCTCAGTTTTTGGGAACCAAGGTATCAATCCAGTAGGAGGCTATGTGGGAGTCCCTCGCACCTGCACAAAACAAATAAATCCTCGCAACCAACGCAAATAGGGGTTGTCAATCCCTATAGGGCCACTTACGAGAGTGAGATTTGATAGATATGATAAGATAATATTTTTGGTATTTTTATGATAAAGATGCAAAGTAAAATAAAGGCAAAGTAAATAGCAAAGAAAATAACTAAGTAGTAGGAGATTGATATGATAAAGATAGACCCGGGGGCCATAGGTTTCACTAGTGGCTTCTCTCGAGAGCATAAGTATTCTATGGTGGGTGAACAAATTACTGTTGAGCAATTGACAGAATTGAGCATAGTTATGAGAATATCTAGGTATGATCATGTATATAGGCATCACGTCCGAGACAAGTAGACCGACTCCTACCTGCATCTACTACTATTACTGCACTCATCGACCGCTATGCAGCATGCATCTAGAGTATTAAGTTAAAACAAAGTAATGCGTTAAGCAAGATGACATGACGTAGAGGGATAGACTCATGTAATATGAAGAAAACCCCATCTTGTTATCCTCGATGGCAACAATACAATACGTGCCTTGCTGCCCTTACTATCACCGGGAAAGGACACCGCAAGATTGAACCCAAAGCTAAGCACTTCTCCCATTGCAAGAAAGATCAATCTAGTAGGCCAAACCAAACTGATAATTCGAAGAGACTTGCAAAGATAACCAATCATACATAAAAGAATTCAGAGAAGATTCAAGTATTATTCATAGATAGACTTGATCATAAACCCACAATTCATCGGTCTCAACAAACACACCGCAAAAAGAAGATTACATCGAATAGATCTCCACAAGATAGGGGGAGAACATTGTATTGAGATCCAAAAGGAGAGAAGAAGCCATCTAGCTACTAACTATGGACCCGTAGGTCTGAGGTAAACTACTCACACTTCGTCGGAGAGGCTACGGTGTTGATGTAGAAGCCCTTCGTGAGCGATGCCCCCTCCGACGGTGTTCCGGAACAGGCCCCAAGATGGGATCTTGTGGATACAAAAAGTTGCGGCGATGGAATTAGGGTATTGGCTCCGTATCTGATCGTTTGGGGGTACGTGGGTATATATAGGAGGAAGAAGTATGTCGGTGGAGCAACAGGTGGCCCACGAGGGTGGAGGGCGCGCCTGGGGGGGGGGGTAGGCGCGCCCCCTACCTCATGGCCTCCTATTACGTATCTTGACGTAGGGTCCAAGTCTCCTGAGTTGTATTTGATGAGAAAATCATGTTCCCGAAGGTTTCATTCCGTTTGGACTCTGTTTGATATTCCTTTTCTTTGAAACCCTCCCGAGGACACATGGGAATATCGAGAAACCCTCGCTGATGAGAAAATACAAGCCTGGACAAACTCTTATATAGAGAAAAGTGCTCCCGAGGACACATGGGAATATCGTCAAGCTAGTTTTCATCACGCTCATATGATTCGCGTTCGGTACTTTGATAATCTGACATGTGGGTGGACAGGTGCTTGGGTACTGTCCTTACTTGGACAAGGATCCCACTTATGATTAACCTCTATTGCAAGCATCCGCAACTACAACAAATGTGTTAAGGTAAACCTATCCATAGCATGAAACATATGGATCCAAATCAGCCCCTTATGAAGCAACACATAAACTAGGGTTTAAGCTTCTGTCACTCTAGCAATCCATCATCTACTTATTACTCCCCAATGCCTTCCTCTAGGCCCAAATAATGGTGAAGCATTATGTAGTCGATGTTCACATAACCCCACTAGAGGAGAGACAACATACATCTCATCAAAATATCGAACGAAGACCAAATTCACATGACTACTAATAGCAAGACTTCTCCCATGTCCTCAGGAACATACGTAACTACTCATAAAGCATATTCATGTTCATAATCAAAGGGGTATTAATATGCATATAGGATCTAAACATATGATCTTCCACCAAATAAACCAACTAGCATCAACTACAAGGAGTAATTAACACTACTAGCAACCCACAGGTACCAATCCCGGACTTGGAGACAAGAATTGGATACAAGAGATGAACTAGAGTTTTGAGAGGAGATGGTGCTGGTGAAGATGTTGATGGAGATTGCCCTCTCTCGATGAGAGGAGCGTTGGTGATGACGATGGCGATGATTTCCCCCTCCCGGAGGGAAGTTTCCCCGGCAGAATAGCTCCACCAGAGCCCTAGATTGGTTCCGCCTCGTGGCGGTGGAGTTTTGTCCGAGAAAATGGCTTATGATTTTTTCCTCATTGAAAGACTCCATATAGCAGAAGATGGCCATCGAAGGGCCACCAGGGGCCCACGAGGTAGGGGGGCGCGCCCAGGGGGTAGGCCGCGCCCCCCACCCTCGTGGGCAGGGTGTGCCCCCCTGGTGAACTTCTTGCGCTCAGTATTTTTTATATATTCTGAAAACGTCTTCCGTGAAGTTTCAGGAATTTTGGAGCTGTGCAGAATAGGTCTCTAATATTTGCTCCTTTTCCAGCGCAGAATCCCAGCTACCGGCATTCTCCCTCTTTATGTAAACCTTGTAAAATAAGAGAGAATATGCATAAGTATTGTGACATAATGTGTAATAACAGCCCATAATGCAATAAATATCGATATAAAAGCATGATGCAAAATGGACGTATCAACTCCCCCAAGCTTAGACCTCGCTTGTCCTCAAGCGAAAGCCGAAATCGAAAAATACGTCCACATGTTTAGAGATAGAGGTGTCGATAAAAGTAAAATAGAGACATGAGGGCATCATGATCATTCTTAGAACAACAACTTACATAATTCTTGTCATATGATTTCTTATGCTAGAGTAATAATTCAATCACAATTTCAAGTATGAATCATAAACTTCATTGAAAACTAACAAACTATAACCTCAGCCATTGGAGCAAATGCAATTTATCATAACATAGGAAAGAGTCAATACATAAGAGCTTTTCAGCAAGTCCACATACTCAACTATCATATAGTCTTTCACAATTGCTGACACTCACGCAATACTTATGGGTATGGAGTTTTAATCGGACACAGAGAAAGATAGGGGCTAATAGTTTTGCCTCCCAATGTTTTACCTCAAGGGTAATGTCAACAATAATAGTTCATGAAAACTCACATTCAATTAGCCATATATACGAGGATCTTTCCAACATACTTTGCTTGCCAAAGGATAAAATGTAAAAAGGAAGGGTGAAGATCACCATGACTCTTATGCAAGGTAGGGGATAAAAGTAAAAGATAGGCCCTTCACAGAGGGAAGCAGAGGTTGTCATGCGCTTTTATGGTTGGATGCACACAATCTTAATGCGAAAGAACGTCACTTTATATTGCCACTTGTGATATGGACCTTTATTATGCAGTCTGTCGCTTTTATTTCTTCCATATCACACGATCGTATAATGCTTATTTTCTCCCACACTAATAAGTAATACATATTTAGAGAGCAATTTTTATTGCTTGCACCGATGACAACTTACTTGGAGGATCTTACTCAATCCATAGGTAGGTACGGTGGACTCTTATGGCAAAACTGGTTTAAGGGTATTTGGAAGCACAAGTAGTATCTCTACTTGGTGCGATGAATTTGGCTAACATGAGGGGGAAAGTCAAGCTCAACCATGTTGGATGATCCGTGACAATATAATTTATCTCAGATGTAAGAAAACATAACCCATTACGTTGTCTTCCTTGTCCAACATCAACTCTTTTAGCATGTCATATTTTAATGAGTGCTCACAATCATAAAAGATGTCCAAGATAGTATATTTATATGTGAAGACCTCTCTTTGTTTATTACTTCCTATTAATTGCAACGATGACCAAAACTATGTTTATCAACCCTCAACAACTTTTATTCATCATACTTTTTCTATGTGAGCTCATTACTCTCCATAAGATCCATATGATCTCTTTGTTTCCTTTTTTATTTATTTCTCTTTTCTTTTATTCACTTGGGATCATGGAAAAATAATCAGGCCCTTGACTCAACACTAATATTTATTATATATAGCTCACAGACTCGATTACATAGAAGGATCATAAAGCAAAACTCACAACTAGATCATACTAAAAACTTTTATTCTACTAGATCAAGATATTACCAAAGGGATCGAACTAAGAAAAACGGTAAAGATAAAAGTGATGGTGATCCCCCAAGCTTGGCTTCCAACGGGAGTGCCCATAGCCAGGTGATTATGTCTCCTTTGTTGGTGAAGAAGGTGGAGTTGTTGATGATGGATAGTCGCACATCGAGCGTAGGAGGTCTTCTAACTTGCGGATAATGCCCTTGAGTGTGATGATATGCTCCTTCAACAAAATATTTTCACGTGTGAGATACTTATTTTGTATACGAGATAACTCAATCATCTTGAAAGCTTCGATCTCTGTTGGGGTAAGAAGATTGTGACCAAGTTGAAGGGTGTCTTCTGTTTCCGGAACTTGGTCCTCCATGGCCTTCTTGATCCCTTCACCCTTGTTGATCTCCATGGGTTCTTCTCTCTTCAGCTCTATCTTCATTAGCCAAGCATCGTTGCCCTCATGGTTGGAGGAGGAGGGAGACGACATAGTGCCTGGCCTTGACAACCTTGACAGAAAACAGCTCGAAACAAAGACATGAGATTTTTATGTGATACGGGAGTCAAAACCTTCGGGAGATTATATAATGAATTTTTACTGACCAAAATACGTGTCGTGTAAGAAAATGTAGTCCGGAAAGCGCACGAGGTGCCCACGAGGTAGGGGGGCGTGCCCAGGGGGGTAGGGCGCGCCCTCCACCCTCGTGGAGGCCTCGTGGCCTTCCTGGACTGCTACTTATTTTTCTATTTTTCTAAATATTCCAAAATGGAGAAATATTGCCTTAAAACTGTTTTGGAGTCGGTTTACTTACCGTACCACATACCTATTCCTTTTCGGAGTCTGAAACGTTCCGGAAAGTGTCCCTTATGTATTCCTCCGGGGTTACGGTTTCAATAACATTGGTTTCAACATTTATGGGATTACCTAAGATATAATGTTTGATTCTTTGGCTGTTCACCACCTTCGGATTTGTGCCTTCAAAGTTGTTGATTTTTATGGCACCGGAATGATAGACCGCCTCGATAACGTAAGGACCTTCCCATTTAGAGATAAGTTTTCCTGCAAAAAAACTTAAATGAGAGTTGTATAGCAATACATAATCACCTACATTAATGTCACGCTTTTGTATCCTTTTATCATGCCATCTTTTAAGTTTTTCTTTAAACAACTTGGCATTTTCGTAGGCTTGGGTTCTCCATTCATCGAGTGAGCTAATATCAAATAACCTCTTCTCACCAGCAAGTTTAAAATCATAATTGAGCTCTTTAATAGCCCAATATGCCTTGTGTTCTAGTTCGAGAGGTAAGTGACATGCTTTTCCATAAACCATTTTATACGGAGACATACCCATGGGATTTTTATATGCAGTTCTATAGGCCCATAATGCATCATCAAGTTTCTTGGACCAATTCTTTCTAGATCTATTAACAGTCTTTTGCAAAATTAATTTGAGTTCTCTATTACTCAATTCTACTTGACCACTAGACTAAGGGTGATAAGGAGATGCAATTCTATGATTAACATCATACCTAGCAAGCATTTTACGGAAAGCACAATGAATAAAATGGGAACCACCATCAGTCATTAAATATCTAGGGACTCCAAATCTTGGAAAAATAAGTTCTTTAAGCATTTTAAAAGAAGTGTTATGATCAACAATACTAGTTGGAATAGCTTCTACCCACTTAGTAACATAATCAACAGCAACTAAAATATGTGTATATCCATTAGAGGAAGGAAATGGTCCCATATAGTCAAAGCCCCAAACATCAAATGGTTCAATAACGAGTGAATAGTTCATAGGCATTTCCCGACGTTTACTAATATTACCAATTCTTTGACATTCATCACAAGATAAGACAAACTTACGGGCATCCTTGAAGAGAGTAGGCCAATAAAAACCATATTGCAATACCTTATGTGCAGTTCTATCTCCAGCATGGTGTCCTCCAAAGCTTCGGAGTGACACTTGCATAGGATTTGTTCCTGTTCATGCTCAGGTATACAACGTCTAATAACACCATCTACTCCTTCTTTATAAAGATGTGGGTCATCCCAAAAGTAATGCCTCAAATCATAGAAGAACTTTTTCTTTTGCTGGTATGTGAAACTAGGTGGTATGAATTTGGCAAAAATGTAATTAGCATAATCAGCATACCATGGAGCAGTATGAGAAGCATTTATGACATTTAATTGCTCATCAGGAAAGCTATCATCAATAGGTAGTGGGTCATCAAGCACATTTTCTAACCTAGACAAGTTGTCTGCAACGGGGTTCTCAACTCCCTTTCTATCAACAATATGCAAATCAAATTCTTGTAGCAAGAGAACCCATCTAATAAGTCTAGGTTTAGCATCTTTCTTTTCCATAAGATATTTAATAGCAGCATGATCAGTGTGAATAGTTACTTTAGAATCAACAATATAAGGTCTGAACTTATCACAAGAAAATACAACTGCTAAAAATTCTTTTTCAGTAGTAGCATAATTTCTTGGAGCATTGTCTAGGGTTTTACTAGCATATTGAATAACATTTAATTTCTTATCAACTCTTTGCCCTAGAACATCACCTAAAGCATAATCACTAGCATCACACATAATTTCAAAGGGTAAATTCCAGGTGGCTGAAGAATAGGTGCAGAGATCAATGCTTTCTTAAGTATTTGAAATGCTTCTACACAATCATCATCAAAGACAAATGGTATATCTTTTTGTAATAAATTAGTCAGAGGCCGAGAAATTTTTGAGAAGTCCTTAATGAACCTCCTATAAAATCCGGCATGACCAAGGAAACTTCTTATACCTTTGATGTCCTTGGGACATGGCATCTTTTCAATAGCATCAACCTTGGCTTCAACTTTATGCCCCAAGACAATACCTTCATTAACCATAAAGTGGCACCTTTCCCAATTCAAGACAAGATTAGTTTCTTCACATCTCCGCAAAACTCGATCAAGGTTGCTCAAGCAATCATCAAAAGAAGATCCATAGATGGAAAAATCGTCCATGAAAACCTCACAAATCTTTTCACAAAAGTCAGAGAATATAGCCATCATGCATCTTTGAAAGGTAGCAGGTGCATTACATAAACCAAAAGGCATACGTCTATAAGAAAAAGTACCAAAAGGACAAGTAAAAGTAGTCTTTGATTGATCCTTGGCTGACACAGGTATTTGAGAGAAACCAGAATAACCATCTAGAAAGCAAAAATGTGTATGTTTGCATAATCTTTCTAGCATTTGATCGATAAAAGGTAAGGGGTAATGACCCTTTTTAGTGGCCTTATTTAATTTGCGGAAATCAATTACCATCCTATAACCTGTAATAATTCATTGAGGAATCAATTCATCTTTATCATTAGGAACGACAGTAATACCTCCCTTCTTAGGGACACAATGGACAGGACTTACCCACTTACTATCAGTAACAGGATAGATTATACCTGCCTCAAGGAGCTTTAGTATTTCTTTTCTTCCCACTTCTTTCATTTTAGGATTCAGCTGTCGTTGATGATCATGAACTGGTTTAGCATCTTCTTCCAAATTTATTTTATGTTGACATAGAGTGGGACTAATGCCCTTAAGATCATCAGGAGTATAACCAATAGCAGCATGGTGCTTCTTCAGAGTTGTCAATAATCTCTCTTCCTCATGCTCTGAAAGGTTAGCACTAATAATAACAGGATATATCTTTTGCTCATCAAGGTAAGCATATTTAAGAGTGTCAGGCAACGGTTTAAGCTCAAAACGGGATCACCCTTGGGTGGAGGAGGATCCCTTAGGATTTCAACAGGAAAATTGTGTTTCAGAACAGGTTCCTGTTTAAAGAATACTTCATCTATTTCCCTTCTTACATTCATAAACATATCATTTTCATGGTCTAGCAAATATTGTTCTAAAGGATCACTAGGAGGTACGGTAATAGAAGCAAAACCAATAATTTTATCCTTACTAGGTAATTCTTCTTCACGGTGTTGTCTACTAAATTTAGAGAAATTAAATTCATGAGACATATCGTCTAAACCGATGGTAACAACATCCTTTTTTCAATCTATCTTAGCATTAACAGTGTTTAAGAAGGGTCTACCAAATATAATGGGACAAAAGCTATCTTGTGGGGAACCAAGAACAAGAAAATCAGCAGGATATTTAGTTTTCCCACACAAGACTTGAACATCTCTAACAATTCCCATTGGTGATATAGTATCTCTATTGGCAAGTTTAGTTGTGACATCAATATCTTCTAACTCAACAGGTGCAATATCATGCATAATTTCTCTATATAGGCCAATAGGTATTGCACTAGCACTGGCACCCATATCACATAAGCCATGATAACAATGATCTCCTATTTTAACAGAAATAATAGGCATGCCTACCACAGGTCTAGGTTTATCTTTAGCACAAGGTTTAGCAATTCTAGCAGTTTCATCACAGAAATAAATAACATGCCCATCAATATTATCAGACAAGAGATCTTTAACAATAGCAATATTAGGTTCAACTTTAACTTTCTCAGGAGGTGTATATGTTATGATATTGCTTTTACGAACCACAGTTGAAGCTTTAGCATGATCCTTTATCCTAACAGGGAAAGGTGGTTTCTCAACATAAGAAGTAGGAACAATAGGATCATTATAAGTGATAATCTTTTCTTCAACTTTAATAGGTGCAACTACTTTTACTTCTATGGGAGGATGATATTTAAACCACTTCTCCTTGGGGAGATCAACATAAGTAGCAAAAGATTCACAGAAAGAAGCTACTATCTCAGAGTCAAGTCCATATTTAGTGCTAAATTTACGGAAAACATCGGTATCCATAAAAGATTTAACACAATCAAACTTAGGTGTCATACCTGACTCCTTACCTTCGTCGAGGTCCCAATCTTCAGAGTTGCGTTTAATTCTTTCCAATAAATCCCATTTGAATTCAATAGTCTTCATCATAAAAGAGCCAGCACAAGACGTATCGAGCATGGTGCGATTGTTATCAGAAAGCCGAGCATATATATTTTTAATAATCATCTCTCTTTAGAGCTCATGATTGGGGCATGAATATAACATTGATTTAAGCCCCCCCAAGCTTGAGCGATGCTTTCTCCTTCGCGAGGCCAAAAATTATATATATAATTCCGATCACGATGAACAAGATGCATAGGATAAAACTTCTCATGAAATTCCAATTTCAATCGTCTGTAGTTCCATGACCCCGTATCATCACATAGCCTATACAATGTCCTTGCATCTTCCCTCAAAGATAAAGGGAAGACCTTCTTCTTAACAACATCTCCGAGTACACCTGCAAGCTTAAATAATCCACAAACTTCATCAACATATATTAGGTGCTCATCAGGATGCATTGTTCCATCTCCTGCAAAAGGATTAGCTAGCAGTTTTTCTAACATACCCGAAGGAAATTCAAAGCAGACATTTTCATTTTCATTTTCATTTTCAGTAGGTTCAGTTGGTTGAGGAGCAACTCTTTGCTCTACTGGTCGGGGTGAAGATACCCCGGACAAGCCCCTCAGAGGATTACTTTCCATAGTAACAAGTGATAGTAAATTTCACCACACTATATAAATTTTTCCTTACCAAATTTCACCTACCAAAGGCGCTTCACTCCCCGGCAATGGCGCCAGAAAATATTCTTGATGACCCACAAGTATAGGGGATCTATCGTAGTCCTTGATAAGTAAGAGTGTCGAACCCAACGAGGAGTAGAAGGAAATGATAAGCGGTTTCCAGCAAGGTATTCTCTGCAAGTACTGAAATAAGTGGTAACAGATAGTTTTGTGATAGGATAATTTGTAACGAGCAACAAGTAACAAAAGTAAATAAAGTCAAGCTAGTTTTCATCACGCTCATATGATTCGCGTTCGGTACTTTGATAATCTGATATGTGGGTGGACCGGTGCTTGGGTACTGTCCTTACTTGGACAAGCATCCCACTTATGATTAACCTCTATTGCAAGCATCCGCAACTACAACAAAAGTATTAAGGTAAACCTAACCATAGCATGAAACATATGGATCCAAATCAGCCCCTTACGAAGCAACGCATAAACTATGGTTTAAGCTTCTGTCACTCTAGCAACCCATCATCTACTTATTACTTCCCAATGCCTTCCTCTAGGCCCAAATAATGGTGAAGCGTTATGTAGTCGACGTTCACATAACCCCACTAGAGGAGAGACAACATACATCTCATCAAAATATCGAACGAAGACCAAATTCACATGACTACTAATAGCAAGACTTCTCCATGTCCTCAGGAACAAACTTAAATACTCATAAAGCATATTCATGTTCATAATCAGAGGGGTATTAATATGCATATAGGATCTAAACATATGATCTTCCACCAAATAAACCAACTAGCATCAACTACAAGGAGTAATTAACACTACTAGCAACCCACAGGTACCAATCCCGGACTTGGAGACAAGAATTGGATAAAGGAGATGAACTAGGGTTTTGAGAGGAGATGGTGCTGGTGAAGATGTTGATGGAGATTTCCCTCTCCCGATGAGAGGAGCGTTGGTGACGACGATGGCAATGATTTCCCCCTCCCGGAGGGAAGTTTCCCCGGCAGAACAGCTCCGCTAGAGCCCTAGATTGGTTCTGCCAAGGTTCCGCCTCGTGGCGGCGGAGTTTCGTCCGAGAAGATGGCTTATGATTTTTTCCTCATCGAAAGTCTCCATATAGCAGAAGATGGCAATCGAAGGGCCACCAGGGGGCCCACGAGGTAGGGGGGCGCGCCCAGGGGGTAGGGCGCGCCCCCCACCCTCGTGGGCAGGGTGTGGACCCCCTGGTGAACTTCTTGCGCTCAGTATTTTTTATATATTCTGAAAACGTCTTCCGTGAAGTTTCAGGACTTTTGGAGCTGTGGAGAATAGGTCTCTAATATTTTCTCCTTTTCCAGCCCAGAATCCCAGCTGCCGGCATTCTCCCTCTTTATGTAAACCTTATAAAATAAGAGAGAATAGGCATAAGTATTGTGACATAATGTGTAATAACAGCCCATAATGCAATAAATATCGATATAAAAGCATGATGCAAAATGGACGTATCACTATACAACATGCATCTAGTGTATTAAATTCATGGAGAAATGAAGTAATGCAATAAGAACGATGACATGATGTAGAAAAGATCTATTTATGTAGAAATAGACCCCATCGCCTTATCCTTAGTAGCAACGATACATATGTGTCGGTTCCCCTTCTGTCACTGGGATGAAGCACCGTAAGATCAAACCCACTTCAAAGCACCTCCTCCCATTGCAAGATCAATAGATCAAGTTGGCCAAACAAAACCCAAATATTGGAGAAGAAATACGAGGCTATAAGCAATCATGCATATAAGAGATCAAAGAAACTCAAATAAATTTCATGGATAAAAATAGATAGATCTGATCATAAACTCAAAGTTCATCGAATCCCAACAAACACACCGCAAAAGAGTTACATCATATGGATCTCCAAGAGACCATTGTATTGAGAATCAAATGAGAGAGACGAATCCATCTAGCTACTAACTACGGACCCAAAGGTCTACAAAGAACTACTCACGCTTCATCCGAGAGGCACCAATGGAAGTGGTGAACCCCTCCGTGATGGTGTCTAGATTGTATCTGGTGGTTCTGGACTTTGCGGCCGCTGGAATTGATTTTCGTCGACTACCCTATGGTTTCTAGAATATTGGGGTATTTATAGAGCAAAGAGGCGGCCTGGGGGCACCCGAGGTGGGCACAACCCACCAGGGCACGCCTAGGCCCCCAGGCGTGCCCTGGTGTGTTGCACTTCTCCGGCCCATTAGGTGCCTTGTGGTCCAAAAAATCCACAAAAAGTTTCGCTGTGTTTGGACTCCGTTTGATATTGATTACCTGCGATGTAAAAAACATGCGAAAAACAGCAACTAGCACTTTGTACCATGTCAATAGGTTAGTACCAAAAAATGATATAAAATGATTATAAAACATCCAAGAATGATAAGATAACAACATGGAACAATAAAAAATTATAGATACGTTGGAGACGTATCAGCATCCCCAAGCTTAATTTCCGCTCGTCCTCTGATACGTCTCCAACGTATCTATAATTTTTGATTGCTCCATGTTGTTATATTATCAATCTTGGATGTTTTATAATCATTTTATAGTCATTTTATATCATTTTTGTTACTAACCTATTGACATAGTGCCAAGTGCTAGTTGTTGTTTCCTCCATGTTTTTTACATCGCAGAAAATCAATATCAGACGGAGTCCAAATGCCCCGAAACTTTATGGAAAATTGCTTTGGGCCAGAAGGAACACAACGGGCCCTGGCTGCGCCTGGGGGGTGCCCCGAGGGGGGCACAACCCACCAGGGCGCGCCAGGAGGCCCAAGCGCGCCCTGGTGGGTTGTGCCCACCTTGGGTGACCCCCGGACTGCCTCTTTACTCTATAAATAACCCAATATTCCACAAACTCTAGGGGAGTCGACGAAATATTCATCTAGCCACTGCAGAGTCCAGAACCACCAGATCCAATCTAGACACCATCTCGGATGGGGTTCGCCACCTCCATTGGTGCCTCTCCGATGATGCGTGAGTAGTTCTTTGTAGACCTTCGAGTCCGTAGTTAGTAGCTAGATGGCTTCATCTCTCTCTGTTGATTCTCAATAGAATGGTCTCTTGGAGATCCATATGATGTAACTCTTTTGCGGTGTGTTTCTTGGGATCTGATGAACTTTGAGTTTATGATCAGTCATATCTTTTTTACATCCATGAAAGTTATTTGAGTTTCTTTGATCTCCTATATGCATGATTGCTTATACCCTCGTATTTCTTCTCCGATATTTGGGTTTTGTTTGGCCAACTTGATCTATTTATCTTGCAACAGGAAGAGGTGCTTTGTAGTGGGTTCAATCTTATGGTGCTTGATCCCAGTGACAGAAAGGGAAACAACATGTATGCATCGTTGCTACTAAGGATAAAACGATGGGGTCTATCTCTACATAGATAGATCTTGTCTACATCAACTCATCATTCTTATTGCATTACTCCATTTCTCCATGAACTTAATACACTAGGCGCATAAAAATTATTTCCCTTAGAACCCAGATTATGAATTTCAAGCAACTTGAACATGAGCATGTTGCACAATCTTGGGAAAGGATGAAAATGATGCTAAGAAATTGCCCAACTCATGGGTTAAATCTTTGGATGACCATACAAAATTTTTATGCGGGGTTGAATTTTGTCTCTCGCAATCTTTTAGATTCCGCCACGGGTGGTGCTTTTATGGAAATTACTTTGGGTGAAGCCAGCAAATTGCTTGATAATATTACGGCAAATTATTCGCAATGGCATAGCGGAAGAGCTCCTACTAGTAAAAAAGTTAATTCGGTTGAAGAAATTTCTTCTTTGAGTGAAAAAGTTGATGCTCTTGTGAAATTGGTTGCTATTAGAAGTGCTCCTATTGATCTTAATGATATGCCTTTGTCTACTTTGACTGAGCAAAATAGTGAAGCCATAGATGTGAATTTTATCTCTCGAAATAATTTCAACAACAATGCTTATAGAGGTAATTTTAATCCTAGGCCTTTTCCTAGTAATTCCTCTAATAATTATGGTAATTCCTATGGAAATCAATCTTATAATAATAATAGGAACACCTCTGATCTTGAGAATAATATTAAATAATTTATGAATACACAAAAAGTTTTCAACACTTCCATAGAAGAAACGTTGAGTAAGATTGATGATTTGTCCAGAAGTGTTGATAGAATTTCTCATGATGTGGAAAATCTCGAGATGAATTTTTTGTGCCTAAAGTAGATGATTCAATTAAATGTCTTTATGTTTCCATGGATGAAAGTAAGAAAAGAACCGCTATGCTTAGAGCTAAAAGAGATTTTTTAGAAAAATCGTTTTCTAGTGCTTTCTTTTGCAAAAGTGATGAAGATCTTAAAATGATTGGTGTTTCTTCTATTGATTTCTTGTTTAGTAAAGTTAATATTGATGAAAAAGTGACTGGAGAAGAGTCAACTTTAGGTAGAAGGCGTCCCAATATTTCGGAGGGTGAAAATCTTGTTGATAAAATTGATGAAGTGGGTTTGGAGAGGTCAAAACTTTAGCTAGTGATGTGCCCACTCTTTTGGATTACGAAGACTTTAATTATGATAGTTGTTGTTTGATTGGTTGTATTTCTTTGTTGCAATCCATGATAAATTCACCCCATGCGTATGAAAAATATAAAGCTTTTACTCAACATATTGTTGATGCTATGATGAAAGCTTTTGAAGAAAATTGGAATTAGATGTATCAATTCCTAGAAAAATGCATGATGAATGGGAACCTACTATCTAAGTCGATATTAAAAATTATGAGTGTTTTGCTTTGTGTGATTTGGGTGCTAGTGTTTCTACTATTCCAAAATCTTTATGTGATGTGCTTGGTCTTACCGATCTTGAATCGTGTTCTTTGAATTTGCACTTGGCGGATTCTACTATTAAGAAGCCTATGGGAAGAATTAATGATGTTCTTATTCTTGCAAATAGAAATTATGTGCCTATAGATTTTATTGTTCTTGATATTGATTGCAATCCGTCTTGTCCAATTATTCTTGGTAGACCATTTTTACGCACTATTAGTGCTATGATTGATATGAAAGAAGGCAATATTAAGTTCCAATTTCCTTTGAGGAAGGGTATGGAACACTTTCCTAGAACAAGAATTAGGCCACCATATGAATCTGTCATTGGGGCATCTGATGGATCTCGAACCAAAGATGACAAAACTTAGATCCTTGCTTTATGCCTAGCTAAGGGCCTAAAACTATAGCACTTGTTGGGAGGCCACCCAATGAATAAAATTTATTTTTGCTTCATGTTTTTGCATGTTAGCATAATTATGCTACTGTTATGATTGTGTTTTTATGTTTTAATTAGAGTTTGTGCCAAGTAAAGCCTATATGATCTTCTTGGGTGATAGTTGTTTGATCTTGTTGAAAAAACAGAAACTTTTACGCTCATGAAATTAATTTTCATTTTTACCAGAGAGTGATAAAATACCCATTCCTTTTGGGGAATTTTACATCTGTGCCCCTGGTTCCTTAGCCATACTCATTCATCCCCACGCTCTTAACTTTTTCTCACTTTTCCCCACTCCCTTGCCCGAAACCCTCAGAACTGATCACAAACGGTGGATGCCGTCAGGTTAGGGCTTTGACCATTAACTCTGACGAGTGGGGCCGCGCTGACTATGTCGCCCATTGGACTTGAGGAGTGGGGTCACGGCGGACGGTGCCGCTGTTAGCCCGTTGGGCCGTGGTTAGACTATTGGGCCGTGCGCGCGCTGCAATGGCAAAAGCCTGTTATGAATGCACGACATGTCCAGCTAGCGTGCTATGCATGCATGTAGCTGGCCTAACTACATGCGCCGCTGCCCGCTGCCACGATGCGCTGACCGACATCTTTTTCACGCGAGCTGCCATGGACGCAGGGACAATTGCTGTTGCTCGTTCGTATCATCTCGCACGCGTGTCTCCTTGATATAGAGCATTGTTTCACACTTTTCGATCCACTCGCATATTTTCAATGTGGCAATTAAAACCTATTGGCAATTAAAGTGGCATATCGATCAACGCAGCTCATTTGAACGTATCAAATCCAAAGCGCGGCCGGTGCCACTCCCCTCCCCTTCCCCTTTCCCTATTTAAACCACCAACCCTCCACCTATTCTCCACACATCCATTTGCGCTGCCCCCTTCTCTTCTTCACCCATACTTAGGGCACTCTCAAAGTGAGGCGAGGATGCAGTACAATGGCCCCACCTTCTAGCTCCCACCGACCATGCCGGAGAGACGGTATCCAGCCGGCGTCGTTGTGGAGAGGATGCTCCGCATGTGGGCATTCTCATGCTTGAGGGGTGCAAGGGGGTTTGCCCAGTGGTTCCTATGTGCGGGCTTTGCCCACCTCCCGCTTGGTTCACCGGTGATTTTATGACTGGATGATGTGCGTCCAAACTACAGGACTCTGCCGATAGGGCTCACTGTCACCTTCACCAATAGATTTGATGCGTACTACCTCCTCAGCATGGTGTTTTGGTGTGGATGTGAATTCATCGCATTCACAACCCACAACATCTTCACAAACTTCGACTGCATCTTCCCCACCTGCGATGGTATGCACAGCCTCCCCTACTACATCGACCGGGACGACATGGAGAGAAGGAGGAGTGAAGAGAGGAGGCGCAGTGAATATGGCGGTGAAGGCCCGGTCTCGTGAGCTTGTCTTGCCCTAGGGTGTTAGGGATTTTTTATCTTTTATATATTTCTATCTTAATTATGTCTTTGGTTGTACCTGAACTTTTAACCTCCACTAGTAGAAAAGGGGGCAAAGGTCCAGACCGGGTCAGCCCATTAGTCCCGGTTCAGTCCAGAACCGGGACCAATGGGGGCATTGGACCCGGTTCGTGAGCCTAGGGGCCCGGCCGGGCCACTTTGGCCATTGGTCCCGGTTCGTTTGGACCTTTTTGTCTCGGTTGGTGGGACGAACCGGGACCAATGGGCCTCGCTCCTGGACCACCACCATTGGTCCCGGTTGGTGGCTTGAACCGGGACCAAAGGCTCCCCTTTAGTCCCGGTTTGTCGGTGTCAAAACCGGCGGATCTCGGGTAGGGGGTCCCGAACTGTGCGTGTAGGCCGGATGGTAACAGGAGACAGGGGACACTTTGTTTTACCCAGGTTCGGGCCCTCTCGATGGAGGTAATACCCTACTCCTTCTTGATTAATATTGATGATATGGGTAGTACAAGAGTAGATCTACCACGAGATCAAGGAGGCTAAACCCTAGAAGCTAGCCTATGGTATGATTGTTGTGTATGGAGTTGATTGCCTATGGACTACAACCCTCCGGTTTATATAGACACATGATAGGGTTAGGGTTACACAGAGTCGATTACAATGGTAGGAGATCTTGAATATCTGCATCGCCAAGCTTGCCTTCCACGCCAAGGAAAGTCCCATCCGGACACGGGATGAAGTCTTCCATCTTGTATCTTCATAGTCCAGGAGTCCGGCTGAAGGTATAGTCCGGCTACCCGAACACCCCCTAATCCAGGACTCCCTCAGTAGCCCCTGAACCAGGCTTCAATGACGACGAGTCCGGTGCGCAAATTGTCTTCGGCATTGCAAGGCGGGTTCCTCCTCCAAGTCCTTCATAGAAGATTTGTAAACACCAAGAGTAGTGTCCGGTTCTGCAAAATAAGTTTCCACATATTGCCATAGAGAGAATAATATTGACACAAATCAAATATGCTGACGTATTCCGCCTCAGCATGTTTTGCGAGGCGGTTTCCTTGGCACGTCTTGTCAAAGCAGAGATCGCGTGCCCTTTTTACAGGTTTCTCATCAATACGGACGGGGGTAACCCTAACCGCGCCATTTACCATGGCGCTTGGGAGGCAAGCGAGTTTTATTAGGCAGGTGGGAACGCACAACCGCAACCTCCCATATAAGGGGAGAAGGATCCACCTTTTTTACCTACCCTTCTTTCTCCTTTGCCTATCCATCTCCTGCGCACTCGAGCTCCAGCGCCCAAGCCCGCACTTCCCACCTCAACCTTCTCCAGCAATGCCCGGAGCGGGAGGCAAGTGGATGGTCTCCTCCGTCACGGAGGGCCATGTCAAAAAGCTAAGGAAGGCCGTATACTTATCCAAAGACATCGCGCACCGGCTTCCCGAGGAGGGGCAACTTCTTCCCACCCCAAGGCCCCATGAGAGGGTAGTATTCCTTCCCCACTTCCTCCGCGGACTGGGTTTTCCACTCCACCCATTTTTCCGGGGGCTCATGTTCTACTACGGCCTGGATTTCCACGACCTGGCCCCGAACTTCATCCTTAATATCTCGGCGTTTATCGTCGTATGTGAGGCTTTCCTCCGTGTCCGTCCTCATTTCGGCCTCTGGCTCAAGACCTTCAACGTCAAGCCCAAGGTGGTGTGCGGCAGCCAGGCGGAGTGCGGAGGCGCCATGGCGGGCAAGATGGCCAACGTCCTATGGCTCGAGGGCTCCTTCGTGGAGACCCTAAAGGGGTGGCAATCCGGGTGGTTTTACATCACCGAGCCATGAGATCCGAAATGGACCGCAGCCCCCGAGTTCCGATCCGGACCCCCCACGCGGCTTATGTCCTGGAAAGAGACGGGCCTATCGTGGTGTGACGAAAAAGAGGTGACCGGATTGCAAACATGCATCCAGTCCCTGGTGAACAAGCCAATCCGGCTTGTTAATGTAATCCAGGTTATGCTCGTCCGCCGGATCCTCCCATGCCAACAACGCGATTTTAATCTGTGGGAGTTCGTCTCGGCGCAGCACCAAACCCTTAACAGGCTCTTCGACACGACGTATGAAGACGTCTGGAAGGTGCTAACCAAAGGTGCCGAGGCTCCCACATCCGCTTCCGAGGACCGCGGATACAGCTCGCAATGTCACGCCAGCGAGGTAAGCTATTTTCACCTTTTACAGGATGTTAAGTTTTTTCATAGTTTAACTCCATGCGGGATCTAAACTCCCTTACCTTTGACAGGCTTGGCGGGCAGTATCCGGACCGATTAATTGTCCGACTCCGCTGCCCGAAGACCCAGCCCCAGCTCTACTAGTGAAGCTGCTGGCTCTGGCGCCTTATGTGGTGCCGGAAAAGAAGGCCAAGAAGAAGAAGACCACGGGGACTCGTAAGAGTACCCGCAACGTGGTGTTGTCGGACTCGTCATCTGACGAGTCCAAGATGCCCTCTTCCCGTAAAAACGAGGAGGAGGAAGAAGAAAGCTCTCCCCCCCCCCCCAGCGGAGGGAGGAAAGAAAACGAAGCCCGCCCCAAGGGGGAAGGCCGAAGGGTCCAAGAAGAGGAAGACCCCTCCGCCGGACTACGCCCCCGACGCCGACGAGGACGAAGAGGAGTGGCCGGACAGGGCCAGGCGGCCGGCGAAATCGTAAGTGTTCGGATACCAGAGTAACTCACGATATTCCTTTTGTCGCACAGCTTTCCCTAATGTCGAATATAATCATGCAGCCCGCCCCGGGCCGAACTCAACGAGTCGTCGAGCGGCTCCCTGGATTCTTCAGACGTGAACTCAGTTCCGCCCGCTGTCTCCCCCCGCACTGCGGATGACGCCGAAGTGGCGTCACAACAAGCTCCGGGGCAGGAGGAGGTGGTCCTGGAGGAGCCGCAAGGCGACCTCCCGGACTCCAGGAGTAAAGGGGACAAGACCCCCCCCCCCCCAGGGCTCCAAGTCCGGCTTTATGCCGGACACCGCGCCGGAATCTTCAATAGTTCCGGACTGCGGTAGGCAAACTCCTTCCAAGAGGAGCAAGTCTTCTGAGCCAGCAGCCTCCGTCCAACCGGAGGCGCCGGACAATCTGCTGGAGGTGCTTGAAGGCGCCTCCATCGACGAGGAGCACCGTACTATTATGAGTATGGTGATCCAGAAGGTTCAGTCCGCCAAGAGCGGACTGACTGAAGCTTGCGCTAGCCTTCTAACAGGCTTCGAGGTAAGTAAAAATATGTAAAAATATTACCGCATAGACAGTAGCCCCTGATGTTCTGTTTGGCATTCGGAAAGAAAAGCCGAATAGAGGATCTATTAAATTTTGCAGGAGTCTAACAATAAAGAGTCAATATGCGTATGCAGGCTTCGCTGCTATCCACCACCGCAATGACTGCGGAGGTGGGTGTCCTGAAACAGGACCTCGGGCGGACCGAGCGAGAGCTCGGCCTTGCGAAGCGGCAGCTCGAGGAGAAAGAAGGTAAGAAATACCTTACTGAAAAGGGTGCCTATAGAGAGGCGTGATTGCAAAAAATAACAGGATTGTACTGCTTATTGTAGGGGCCACGACTGAGGTGGCGACCCTCAAGCAGGCGCTATCTGAGGCCGAAAAGAAAACGGCCGCGGAGCGCACCGAGCGAGAGAAACTTGGGTCTCAGGTTGGCGAGGTGCAGCAAGAGCTTCAGGATCTCATGAAAAAACATGAGAGTTTGGAGCTTGAGTCAAAGACCCAAGCGTCCGAGCTCGCGACGGCCCTTGAGACTGCCAAGTCTGCCAAGGCCGAAGCCCAAAAGGCCCTCCAAGAGTTGGAGGAGGTGAAAAAGATAGCAGTGGGTAAGGCATTCTTCATGTAAAGTAGAAATATAAAAGTAAACTACTTGTTACTTAGCCGAATCCGGAGCTCTCCAGGGGCATTCGCAGATCTTCCCCGCAGCGTATCCGATGCCGCCGCATTCTACCGAGCTAAAGAGGGCAGCTCGGCGGAGAAGGTGTTCTGGTCTCAGTATGCTGAGGCCGGACACCCTGTGCCCTTGAGCGACCAGCTGAAACAGCTGGTCGAGCTCCACAAGGCGGCCGAATAGGCCATGAAGGGCTTCATAGTTCGGCTGTGGCCCGGAGAGGCCCTGCCTGGGAGCTACTTCGGGCTGGTGCGGCGGCTGGTGGAGGCCTGTCCAAGGCTCGAGGTCATCAAGCGCTCCGTCTACATCGAAGGTGCCCGTAGGGCCCTTGCCCGTGCAAAGGTGCACTGGGGTAAGCTGGACGGTGAGAAGCTTGTTAGGGACGGGCCGCCACCGGGGAAGGAGCATCGCAAGCCCGAGAACTACTATAGGGATGTTCTTGCGGGTGCCCACCTTGTAGCGGATGAGTGCACCAAGGATGTAATTTTTGAATGAACTCGCTCGATTTTATCCTATGCGCTGAAAACTTGTTCATATGCGCTAAGCAATTCTTATTGAATTTAAAATATTATTTTCTGTGCGGCCGTTTATCAAAAATTGAGAGATGGCCAGTCGTCGGCTTCAGCCCCCATGCCACTAGTGCTGGGGTGTTTGGTGATAAACCTGTGCGCTCTTTTTCCCATATTTGGGTCCTTCGAGGGAGGCTCTCAGCACGACGAACCAGGCAATCAGACTATAATGCTTGAACACTCTCACTTAGCCATAGAACTTCATAATTTTAAATTTCGGCGAAGCCCCTAGTTCGGAAGACCGAGTTCGGGGCGCTATCCATGCCTTGGCTGGGGTTATCCAGCTCCTCGCTCGAAGCGGCATATGTCTTTAGGGACTCGGAAAACCTCTCGAACAGCGACCGGTCTCTCGCCTCATCATGACAGTCAGTTTTAGCTTTCTCCACTGAGGTGCTTAACCCAGCTCAACCGGGGCACAATCGCAGTGGTTCTCCTAGTGCTACCTTAGCCGATATAGTGGAATGTAAGGCACCAAAACATAGGAGCCGGGCAAACCCAACTACAGACCCAAATCATGATTCGGAGCCGATGCATATAGTGCTATAAGTTCGGGGTACCGCACTTGTGAAAGTGTACAGACTTCTCTCGCCATATTAAAGGGTACTGAAACCCCTGGCGTACTTGCCGTACCATAGTGTACGGGTGCAACATGTCATTAATGAGCATATATAAAAGAGAGGATAATGCAAAAAATAGACAAAAAGCTATGCATTGTTTATAGAGAGGATATTTATCAAAGTCGAACGATACAAATAGTGCGGTAAGCAAAAGATATTGGACTATTCAGTATGTCCTGACTAGGGGCAGGCCACGGAATTGTATTTAAACCAGGTATAGCGCTCGTAACAGAGACCACCTGGGATTCCATAATGCGGCATGGCTTGTTTGCCTCCCTGGATCTTGCATCGTTTGTGCGGCAGTCGAATTGCCGAACAGGTCGTCCGAAGTATGGAGTCCTGAAAGTAAGAAAAAATTAAAAAAAGAATCCGATAGCCCCTAGTACGTTTTAAGAAGTATTTTGGGCGTGCCGTTATTGTGCCCCTTCCCCTGTGCCCATGGTATTTCAAGGGCGTATTTATGTACGCGAGGTACTGGTTTCGCTATGTCACGAAAGTTGGGGTTGGGGCCGCCTTGCTACGCTTGCTCAGAGTGTGCCAGGCGGTCCTGCTGTTTGTTACTCCGGGCGCGCTTGGCAGTGTCTGGCTTTTTAATTGCCGGACTGGAGAATTGCCTGAGAAGGCTACTTTGTACCTTCGCTGCGAGAGCCACCGTATGCTCCTCCGTACGGAGGGAGCGCTCGGTGTTTCCGTTGACCGTAATTACTCCTCGAGGGCCTATCATCTTTAGCTTGAGATATGCGTAGTGCGGCACCGCATTGAACTTTGCAAATGCGGTTCGTCCAAGCAGGCGTGATAGCCACTGCGAAACGGGACTATATCAAAGATTAACTCTTCGCTTCGGAAATTGTCTGGGGATCCGAAGACCACGTCAAGTGTTACTGAGCCTGTACAGTTGGCTTCTACACCTGGTATAACGCCTTTAAAGGTCGTTCTTGTGGGCTTAATCCTTGAGGGATCTATGCCCATTTTCCGCACTGTATCCTGATAAAGCAGGTTCAGGCTACTGCCGCCATCCATGAGGACTCCTGTGAGATGAAATCCGTCGATGATTGGGTCGAGAACCAATGCGGCGAAGCCGCCATGATGGATGCTAGTGGGATGGTCCCTTCGATCAAAAGTGATCGGGCAGGAGGACCATGGGTTGAACTTTGGGGCGACTGGCTCTATCGCGTATACGTCCCGTAGCGCACGCTTCCGCTCCTGCTTGGGAATGTGGGTTGCATATATCATGTTCACCGTCCGCACTTGTGGGGGAAAGCCCTTCTGTCCATTGTTGTTCGGCGGCTTGGGCTCCTCGTCATCGCTGTGTAGCCCCTTATCTCTGTTTTCGGCCCTTAACTTGCCTGCCTGCTTGAACACCCAACAACCCCTGTTAGTGTGATTGGCTGGCCTTTCGGGGGTGCCATGTATCTGGCACAAGCGATCGAGTATTCGGTCCAAACTGGATGGGCCTTGAGTATTCTTTTTGAATGGCTTGGCTTTTTCCGCTGACCGGATTTATAGCCTTTGAATCCGGCATTGACTGCCGTGTCTTCATTGATGTCGCTGTTAACGCGGCATTTTTTCTTATTCCGACGTGTCCTGCCACTTTTATCCTTGGTATCCGAATTACCAGGGTTCTTTGATAAGTTGTTACTACGAGCTAGCCAGCTGTCTTCTACCACGCAAAAGCGGGTCATGAGTGTCGTGAGGGCTGCCATGGATTTCGGTTTTTCCTGTCCGAGGTGTCGGGCAAGCCACTCGTCGCGGATGTTATGCTTGAAGGCTGCTAGGGCCTCTGCGTCCGGACAGTCGACTATCTGGTTTTTCTTTGTTAGGAACCGTGTCCAGAATTGTCTGGCCGATTCTTCTGGCTGCTGAATTATGTGGCTTAAATCGTCGGCATCCGGCGGTCGCATGTAAGTGCCCTGGAAGTTGTCGAGGAATGCGGCTTCCAGGTCCTCCCAAGAACCGATTGAGTCTGCTGGAAGCTGTTAAGCCAATGCCGGGCCGGTCCTTTAAGTTTGAGCGGGAGGTATTTGATGGTGTGTAGATCATCGCCGCGTGCCATGTGGATGTGAAGGAGGTAATCCTCAATCCATACCGCCAGATCTGTTGTGCCATCGTATGATTCGATGTTTACAGGTTTGAAACCCTCTGGGATTTTATGATCCATTACATCATTCACGAAGCATAGCGGGTGTGTGGCGCCTCTGTACTGGGCTATATCGCGACGCAGCTCGGAAGAGCTATGTCTGTTGTGTTTGGCCCGGCCGGATTTGTTGTATCCGGAGTGAAGATTATTGTCACATGCCGTAGGGCGCCAGCGCGATCCGTAGATCGATCTTGTTTGTCTTGCCTTATCCTCCAGTATGTCTCGCAGGTCGGGCGCATTTTCCCGCGCCTTAGTTGAGCGGCGTCGGGGCATGGCTTGGGTGGAGGCCGACAGGTCTCTCTGTCGCGACCGCGAGGTGGCCGGTCTGCCATGTCATGCGCTGGTGATGTAGGTGCTTCCTCCTCTGATCGGGGTAGCGGCCTGCGCTTCGGGTAACTCTTGGAGGGGCGTTCGAGTTCACACTCTTTGGCCGCAAGGTCTTCAGTCCATCTATCAGCTAGCAATTCTTGGGCAGCTCTAAGTTGTTGCTGCTTTTTCTTGAGGCTGCTGGCCATAGCTAAAAGCCTGCGTTTAAAACTCTCTTGTTTGGCGGGGTCTGATGGTATGACGAATTTGTCGTCATCGAGGCTAGCCTCGTCTTCGGAGGGAGGCATATAGTTATCATCCTCGACCTCTCGGTCTGCCACTCTTTCATGAGGGCTGGTTTCTCCATCTTCCCGTGCCGAATTTTGCTGAGGTGAGTGTTCTTCGGCGCTATCCGGGGTAGTATTATCTCCCGTGCCGGAATCACCGTTTTTGCTTTGGCGGGATTTAGAGCGGCGCCACTGACGTTGGCGCTTTTGCTGTTTCTTGGGGGCGTCACCCCCCATTGTTCCATCGCCATCTCCATCTTTTGGAGTATCCACCATATATATGTCATATGACGAGGTGGCCTTCCAGCGCCCTACAGGTGCTGGTTCTTGTTCGTCTCCTGCATCGTCGTCCATGCCGTCGATGTCTTCGTAGTCGAAGTCAAGCGTGTCGGGTAAGTCGTCGGCAGTGGCTACGAAGTGGGTGGTGGGTGGGCTTTGAATTTTTTCGTCGTCCGTATCCCGACCTTGCTGACCATAGTCCGGCCAGGGCTCTCTTGATAAAGAGAGAGACTTTAGAGAATTCAGGATGTCGCCGAAGGGCGAGTGCTGAAAGATGTCCGCGGCGGTGAACTCCATGATCGGCGCCCAATCGAATTTGATCAGCAGGGGCGCGGGGGGCTCGGAGCTCGGAGAGGAATCCGGATCCTCGGAATCACGGGCCATGCGGAGTGCGGGGCTGGAGTTCGGCTCAATCGCCTCTGAGATCGCAGCCCCTAAGGCAGCGTCCAACCGCTGATCCTCGATTGGTGCAGTAGGATCGGAATCAATGGCCGGAACCAATGCGTGTTCGGTGGCAGAGCTATATCATGACCATCGAGACAGTGCGGCGCGCTTGGCTGTGGCCGTGTAGTTTAGGCTTCCAAACCTGACCTGATGGCCAGGGGCGTAGCTTTCGATCTGCTCAAGGTGGCCAAGCAAATTGGCCCGCAGTGTGAAGCCGCCGAAGACGAAGATCTGTCCGGGGAGAAAAGTCTCACCCTGGACAGCATCGTTGTTGATGATCGAAGGAGCCATCGGGCCTAAAAGTGACGACACAGAGGAACTCTCAATGAAAGCACCAATGTCGGTGTCAAAACCGGCGGATCTCGGGTAGGGGGTCCCGAACTGTGCGTCTAGGCCGGATGGTAACAAGTGACAGGGGACACTTTGTTTTACCCAGGTTCGGACCCTCTCGATGGAGGTAATACCCTACTCCTGCTTGATTAATATTGATGATATGGGTAGTACAAGAGTAGATCTACCACGAGATCAAGGAGGCTAAACCCTAGAAGCTAGCCTATGATATGATTGTTGTGTATGGAGTTGATTGCCTACGGACTACAACCCTCTGGTTTATATAGACACCGGATAGGGTTAGGGTTACACAGAGTCGGTTACAATGGTAGGAGATCTTGAATATCCGCATCGCCAAGCTTGCCTTCCACGCCAAGGAAAGTCCCATCCGGACACGGGACGAAGTCTTCAATCTTGTATCTTCATAGTCCAGGAGTCCGGCTACCCGAACACCCCCTAATCCAGGACTCCCTCACGGTTCATGCCACCAACCTGGACCAATGAGGTGCCTATATATACCCCCTCGCGTAAGAGCAGAGCACACTGCTCTCTTTTTTTTGGCCGAGGGGGAGAGGGCTTGGTGGTGCTCTAGCTCACCTCCTATGCACACAAGGTGTTCGATGGAATGCCCGAGCCACACTACTTAAGCTTTCTACTCTCCAAGCTCGACCTCCAAGCACCATTTTCCTCAATATTTGTCTAGGTTTAGCGGTCCGTCACGCCCCATCCCCGTCTTCACCGTCGTCGATCACCCGCGCCGAGCTCATCACCGACACCACCGTGGTGAGTCTCTTGTTCTTATCTTCTTTCTGAAAGGAAAAAATATTCTTACTTGTATGTTTACATAAATACTTGTATTATTTTCTTACTTCTATTATTTCATCTTATATAGTGCGATGGTTTTGGTATCCGCCCCCGTCGGCCCTCGTCCTGTCTATGATTCGGATGTGGTATATATATTATCTTTATAACTATTGGTTCATTTATTGTTTATGAAAATTATGCCGACCAACGTGACATAGATTTTATTTATCTAGGATGTAGGAAATTCCAACCGACCCTATTGTCGAGAGGTTAAATTTAGTTGAAGAAGAAAACAATTTCTTGAAGGTAAAAAAATTGAGGAGGAGAAGATGATATTGGAGTTGCATGTTGCGGATGTCGTCGATGATCACAAGATCAAGATGGATGCACTGCGCTTGAAGATTAGAAAGATTAGAAAACATGCCATTCATACCGAGGCTTGGTATCATTATGCCGTTGGATCAATTGTTACCTTGGTTGCGATTATGATCGCATTTGTTTTTGCGTTGAAATGTTTTACATAGTTTCAATGTATGGTTTAATTAATTAGATGCTCTGGAGAGCTATATGTTGTTAGATGAGAACTATGTATGTACTTTGGTTTTAATGTGATGATGAACTTATATTAATTTGGACACTTAATTATATATAATGCATGCAGATGAACTGACAGTGGATGTACGGTGACAGACACACCTCCGAGTACATTAAGGGCGTGCAAGAGTTTCTCGACGCAGCTGAGGAAAACAAGCAGAATGGTTTTATGTGTTGTCCATGCACTGAATGTGGGAATACGATGTCTTAGTATAACCGGAAAATCCTTCACTCCCACCTGCTTTACAAGGGTTTCATGCCACACTATAATGTTTGGACGAGGCACGGAGAAATAGGGGTTATGATGGAAGACGGCAAAGAAGAATAGTACGATGACAACTATGTGCCCCCTGAATACGATGATGCTGCAACGGTGGGGGGGGGGGGAGCTGGTGAAGATCAAGAGGAACCAGACGATGTGCCCAATGATGCTGCAACGGGTGAAGCTGCTGAAGATCAAGAGGAGCCAGACGATGTGCCCGATGATGATGATATCCGCCGGGTCATTGTCGATGCAAGGACGCAATGCGAAAGTCAAAAGGAGAAGACGAAGTTCGATCGCATGTTAGAGGATCACAAATTCACATTAAAACCAAAGCACATACATAGTTCTCTCTGTATGCGGGGCTACTCTGACGAACAATATGAAGTGCGTAAATAACAATATTCACAATTTTATTTTATTACCATCATTTGTGTTGAGTTTCATTCATTCATATATATATGTATTGACCCCCTTCTTCAAATTAGATGTTTCGGATGCGGGATGAACTCCTAGCACCAGCTCGCATGCGAGCAATTCAAGAGGAATTGGCGGCATTCTTTCTTGACCACGTGATCAGTGAAGACAGGGAATACTATGTGGACCATGCGTCCGTATGTTAGGAGGTTATATTTGTAAGAGATAATTATTGTATATATGTAGCCGGTAGTGTCGGATAGATATACGAGAACTTGTTGTTCCGCCAATCTCTCGGAGAAGGAGAGGTGGTCGATATCACTTCTCTCTGTATGCATATATGTTCATGACGATCTTCTGTTTCCTTCGTTTTCTTACTAGCTAGCTAGCGTGTCTAGTCCTCTCTATACGTATGTATAGTACGTAGTGTCGACCAAGCATGGACATAATAGAGGACACTTCTCTCTATTAATTATCTAGCTAACACAATATATGAAACACCTAAATTAACCACCCAAAACCCCCAAACCACCCCCTTTCAAAAAAAAACAAAAACCCCAGTCACAGAAATGCTGACGCGTGGATGCCTATTGGTCCCGGTTGGTGCCACCAACCGGGACCAAAGGCCCTCCTGCCTGGGCTCCACACACAGGCCACGTGGAGGCCCATCTGTCCCGGTTCTAGACTGAACTGGGACTAAAGGGACAGGGCATTAGAAATGACCCTTTAGTCCCAGTTCAGGAACCGGGACAAAAGGCCCTTACGAACCGTGACAATAGGCCCGTTTTCTACTAGTGCTCTATCATGTTATCCCCTAAGAACTATGTTATGCTTGCTACCCTTATTCGACATGGTGTTTGTTATCTATGTTTTGCTTGCTATTTCTATCTTATTTGACGTGAGATATCGCTAGATGGATATGGTGTTGTACATGAGCCCTTCTGCTAAATCAATCAATGAAAGGGTATCCCTCAATGAAAACCAGCAAGTTTTGGGGTTAGCCTTGTAAAAATGGTTGGAGGGTAGTCCATTCGTCTTGTTATATTCATGGTGTGTACTTGTGTAGGTCAAGTTTAAATGACCCATTTAGAGTAGGGTCAAGTTTTTGCACGCGCGGATAATGGACTAGTTGAAGTGTCAAAAAGGAAACTAAAGTTTAAAAAATGAGCTAATTTTTTAATATTGTATGAACAAAAACAAGCTAATTTTTGAATAGTTTTTGGCCTATGCTATGGTTTAGGGCACCCTATGTTTTATGTAAGAAGTATGCTATGGTTGCTACTTTCTATGTTATGGATGTATGCTTGCTACGTGAGATATCGGTGGATGGATATGGTGCCGTAGCCGAGCCGTAGACATGCTCTCTAGATGGATACGGTGCCGTAGCCGACCCCTAGACATGCTCTCTAGATGGATATGGTGGCTAATGGTGCCACCAGACTATTTTAGATGTGGTTTCAGATGGATATCATGATCTACATAATTAAGTCCGACATGCTCTTAATAACAAAAACAAAAACAAAAAAAATCATGTATACAATATTTTTAGTGCAACAAAAACATGTTTATAATGCCCGCATGTCAAAAAATCAAAGTGTTGTGCCGTAGGCTATACTAGCAGACATGCTCGTGCGTTGCAACGGGAGGAAACAACCCTCACACGCCATTACCCACTGACCAAGGCTAAAGACCTCACCCTCATGACCATAACAGAATAAACATGACTAATACCTCATCCTCAGGTCCACATCCACCATTTTAGTATAACACAAGACACATGCTTCCGCTTGTCGTCTTTGTCGTCCTTATTGCCAGTGGTCGTGCTACCAGTTGTCACTAACCTAGGTTGGCTAAGTCCAATAGCTGGATTGTTGAGCCGCCTTTGTGTCCGGTGAAGATCAAGAGCGTTGACCAAATTTTGTCTTTATCATCTGGGTAATATAATAGGGTAAAGCGCGACACATTATATATGTCCGTGTCATCATGTAAATTGAGTAGTTTGTGTCAGATAGACCATGAAACCTTAGTTGGACTCCTCATGCATTTTACCAGGAGTCACTGGGCCGAGTTGGCATACATGAAGACACGATAGACAAAAAGATTCCTTCCATATCCCTAGTTTAATAAATTGAACTAAAACCATGCATCAGGTGGGCACATTTAAAAAATCCGCCAAGTTTTATTAATAGGTGTAGATTAAAACAATTTAGCTACAATACCTCCCAATTTTAAAGAAAACATGTTTGCCTTTTCAAATTGAAAATTCAAAAATATTTGTGTTTTTAAAATATTCGCAAATTCAAAAATAATCACAATAGTACCTCCAAGTTAAAAAAATTATTTTTGTTTTAATAAATACTCAGGTTTTTAAAAATATTTAAAAGGGAAATATTGTTCTTCTAAAAAAATCGAGTTTAAATTTTTTATTAACAACTTTGCAAAAAAACTGCGTTCTAAATATATTCACTTTTCCAAAAAGAAAATTTTCATCTCAGTATTTGGCGCGACTGTGTGCTCATTTTAAATATTCGCGCAGCTAACTGAACAGCGAGTCTTCTTTTGTCTGGTGGCTAAGATTCTGAGCGCTCTAGCCTGAGCTCTTGGGTTCGAGATCTCGTGTCATTCCAATTTTTGTTGCAGTTTTTCTCTGGCACAGACTGTTGGTACGTTAATGGGCCGGCGCATTGCGCCTCTGCGTCTCATGTAATTTCATTTTTGACATAAATGAGTCTGGAGAAAGAGAAATCGCCCGCACGAGGAATCACCTGCGACGTACGAATATTTGCTGGGTCCACCATAAATGAAAAAAACTGGAGAAACAATCCTCCCTTTAATATTAGGTAAAGATACAGAAGGAAATTGCCACGGTATGTACAAATAAATTTGACATAGGCAAGTCCAACAATAAATCGATTTACCATCATGCACTATTTTTGTTCGACATGGCAATAAAAGAATTTAGCATGGCAATAATCAAGAAAGAAAACAGAGCCAACGAGTGCACTATTTTCTAGGCCTTTTTATCTTTGTGGGCCTTCGACAATCAACGCAATGAGACGGCCCAACCAGAGCTTACTTTCAATTTGGACCCTAGAACTACATTTTTTTCTTCCGCGGTCGGCGTTGGCTGAGGAAACTGAAAGTGTACAAAACTGACGAAACTGACATGATCCATAAATTAAGCAACACCGAGCATAGAGCACATGATCCACAAATTTAAGCAAATCATAGAGCACATGATTCACAAATTTAACCAAATCCTAGAGCACGTGACACCACACTAATAACATCTCTAACGAGTGATGACCAGCAAGTAAGAAAATCCTAGAGCAACTACACAAAAATAAAAGGGATAAAATCCTAAAGCTATCAGATTCGCCTGCTTGTTCAATTGAATCATCTGCTTTAAGTTCTTGTTCATCTTCTTTATTTCCCCCTTTAGATCTGCATCCCCAACTATCAGAGTAGCACTTTCAGAGACCAAATTCATTGGGGCTAATGGCAAATTGAGCTCCTGGGTTGGGGACCCATTGAATTGAATCTGCTTAACGTAGTCATCTAGCCATTGGAAATGTGTGCATTTCTTCATAATCTGAGACGAAAACATGAACCCTAAATCCCAGATCGAAAAAGAATTAAAAGCAAATAGAAAAAGAAATCAGAGAAAAATCATGAGATCTAACCTGCCTCTCTGGCTTGCTCTCGCATTTCACAAACTCACACCCATAGTTGCCATTCTTGACCTCCTTCGAAGTCAACTATATCAGTGGCGTGCTGCATGGGCAGTCAGGACATAGCTCCATGGGAAGTGGACCATACTGGGTCCACGAGGGGCGGGAGGCTGAAGTGGAGCTCGACATATCGCCGAAAGTCGCCGGAGAAGAAGAAGTAGAGGAGTGGCTCCTCTCATCACCGGACAAGAAGAAGCAGAGGAGGAGTGGCTTCTCTAGTCCCTGCAGAATAAGCACCAGAAGAAAGGGGAGGCACAACCAACAAGTCTCGTGGATTGCCTCTCGCGGGTCGCCCCACGATCCAACGATGCGGAGCCGTCCATGTGATCCAACGGCGCGGAGCCTACACGCAGCCTGCCCTTGGAATTCCTTCTAGAAGACCACATCTGAGGGCTGTTGCTTGGCGCTAGGGTATGATCGGACGACTGACGTTCGGAGCTAGGGTTAGGTGAAACCCCACGGGGTTTAGAGGGGTTTTGAGCTGGTCAACAGGGTTTCAAAGGCTTTGACTGAGCATAACTAATTAAAAAAATCAAAAAAATATGAAACCTTCACCGTTCGTCGTTTTATAGGACACACTAACGAGGAAAAATACTAAACTTAGTATACGTACATTTAGAGAAAAAAACCTAGCGAGCACGATCAAGGTCAAATGAGCACTATTAATTAAAAAATCTAAAAAATCTAAAACCTACGCATAATGTTGTCTTGTGTGACATCTTACCAACCAAAAATCATAAACTTTGTATATGGAAATTTTCATGAAAAAACCTTCACACATATGAGCTATCATGTACAACGTTTCATAGTGACCAAGGAGGGGAGGTAGGATTTCCCTTCGGTTTTTGAAAATAAAAAAAATAAAAAAATCAGCAAAGCTTGATTTCAAAGTGAATAAGAAGGATCTGAACTTAGTTTTCCATTTTCATATGGTAAACATGTTTTTAATGGTTTTTCTATTAAAGTATATTTTTTCAAAAAAATGTAAAAATAGAAAGATTAATTCAATAAATAGCGATTCTTCGAATCTACACTATATAGATTGAATTGGTGTTAATAAAAAATATTTGGCTCATTTGGAGTAGGTCCAAAAAAACTTGATTACAAATGGGGTTGTTTACCCTAGCTTGGGAGCTCATTTGGAGCACATTGCCCATGAATACAAGTTTTACCACACAAAAGTGATTGACCACCTAACATTTATAATGCTTCAGCAAACTATGCAACTCACACCACAGGGGAATGGACTTCAAGTGTTGGTTCAAATTCAAAGTTTGCCAAAAATTCAAATTTTGCCTCAGTAGTTCAAATTCAAAGTTTACAGGTAGAACTATTAGACCTTACAAGTTTTCATAGTAGTTCAAATTGATGATAGAATCCTTATTACAAATCCTTAAAGTTCAAAGTTTATGACTTGCAGTCAAGTTCAAATTCAAATCTTTGCCTTGCTCCTTGTGTTCTGGGATGGGTTAACCGTCTTGCTTCTGGTTTCCCTGGCTGGGATATTTTGTGCTTTTGAAAGATTTGTCTTGTTGCTTCTGATCTTCACTTCTGGTGGTGGCGGTTTTGTTGAGCGTTGACTGGTCGAGCAAGTGATGACCAGTTGACGGTCATATGTGGGTTCAGTAATCTGTAAAGGAAGTTCAGACAAAATAACTTCCTCCTCTCTTATAGCTTCAAAACCTTCATAAGCCATGATTTCAAATTCTACATCAGATGATGGTTCAACCAAAGTTTCTTCCTCTCTACATCTTTTCTGTCTTGTGCCTCTAATTATCCTAGAGCTAGGTCAAACAAAAATAAACTTAGGCATCGATAAAAAAGAGAACAAATGCAAAAAATGGAAAGATTGCACACATACCAAGCTGCTACTTCAGTTGCTTCATTCTCTAAACTTGCTGCATTCTCCTCTGCTACTGCATTCTCCTCTAAACTTGTTGCATTCTCCTATGCATTTGCTGCTACCCATTGTTCCTCTTCTCCAAATGATGCATCAACTGGATTGGTACAGCGCCAAGCAATATGCCCTAGGATACCATATCTTTTGCACCTATGCTGTTTTTTTACACAACCCTCTTCACCAGCCCTTATCCTATTTTCCTTGGTCTTCCTGGTGGTCTAGTCAGTAAAGGAGAACAGAGTCTGAACCCTGGGTCTACTATGTTCCATTGGTCTTTTCCCAAGAGTGCAGACACATTTTTAGCAAAAGCAGCCCTAAATTTGGCAACAGAGAAATATTCAAAGCAATACTGATATACTTCACCATATTCACCTCCAATAACAGTCATGAGATGTAGGGCATGTATGCACGGTTTCCCACGGATCTGCCATTGCATACAACTGCATTCCTTAGTTGCAAGGTTCATTGGATATCTCCATTCCCTATTTTTACTATCAGTCTATGTCACCTCAGCCTCGTATGTCGACGGTCGAATGCATTTCATCCTTAGTCCTCTTGCCTTGGCATGCAATGCGTTAACCAGAGATGGGAGCATAAGATTGCCAACATATTGTATTTCTGCAATTCTTTTACGAAGAGCCATCTTTACCATGATCATCTGCCTGATCTTATCAAATACTTGCCACAACAAAAGCCCTTTCACTGACTTGAACTTTGCATTGAAACACTCAGCGAGGTTGTTGTTCACATAGTCTACTTTGCAGATTTCATGGAATTTGCTTCTTGGCCACAACTTTCCATGATGTTCATACATGTACTCCTTCACCAAAGGATTATGAGCATACAACACTCTCAAATGGTGCTCATGCTTCCTCAAGTTGCATGTGTATGATGCTGGCCATAGATTCTCATCATAAACTTTGACTTTGAATTTCTTTTTAAAATTCTGCGCTAGGTGTCGCATACATTCCCTATGTTCCACTCTAGGGAATACAATTTCTACTGTAGTTTCTAAACCCTTGCAAGCATCTATGTGTATAACTAAACCTGAGGGTGTACCTATAATGTTGCACAACTGCTGCAGAAACCAAACCCAACTCTCCTCACACTCTACCTCCAACACACTAAATGCAATTGGGAATAGCCAGTTATGTCCATCAAGTACAGAAGCTGCTGCTACCTGGCCTCTCCATCTTCCATTCAAAGCAGTTGCATCGATAGCCAAATAGGGCCTACAACCATTCAGAAACCCCTGCCAGCAAGCCTTGAAACAAACAAAAGCCCTCCTGAAGCACTCCTTCTCCATTGTCTTCCCTTTTAATTTGTACTTAACTATATGCTTATCAATCTCTACAACACTCCCTGGACTAGCCGTCTCCACTTCAGCTTTGAAGGTGTAAAGAAACTAAAAACTCTCATTCCATGGACCATTAATCCTATCAAGAGCCCTTTCCTTAGCATAGAAAATCCTAATGTACTGTATATTAATCTTATACTTCTCAAATAGCTTAGCATGGAGTGCTGTTGGACCAATTCTTGCTGTTTCCCTCACCCAATCCAAGATTGCATCTGCCACCCACCTAGTCTTTACAAGCTTAGATTTGTCCTTTCCCCCTCCCCCTCCAGGTGGGCAAGTGTGCCCGTGTGGGTTGCTTTTTATCTGAAACAAAATGAAAAATGATGTCAAATACAATTAAGAAACAATACACATGATCTGAATATAGAATGGATAAATAATCTGATAAAAAGGTTCAGTTGTAACACCTGAATCAATTTGCTCTTTAGCATAGTGGATGCATGCAACCTCCACCTACACCTATCATAAGGCCAATGAATAGTGAATCTTCCTGGCTCACTCCTATCAACCTTATAAGAGTTTTGAGTGAGAATAATATATGTAGTCACTTCATTACGACAGTCCAACATCAATTCGAATACGGTTCCTGGAGTAAGGTCAGGATTCTCCATGTTCCACTCAATTGCTGGCATGTCCTCACCATCATATTCTTGTAAAACTAAGGATTCGATGTTCTCCTCCCTCTCTTTATCGTCAGTGTCATCAAATCTAGCATGACTACTAGGATCCTCTGGATATTCATCTTCCACTGCCTGTTGACTAACTCTATCTACCAGTTCAGGGAATAGAATCTCATCCTCATCATCATGTGGAGGCACTTCCTCATTAGGCTCTGCATCTACTTCTACGTCAGGTGAAGAAGGGAGAGGAGAAGTGGCAGAATTAGTGGCAGCCGACATGTTGTGGCTTTCAGAACCACTAGGTTTACTTGGTCTCGACCTACAAGGAGTGCGAAGACGCTTGCTATTAGCAGAGAAAGATGATGTCTAAACACCCTTCAAGATATGTTGTTTGCGTGCCTGAAGCACACCAATATGGATTTTACTGAAACGGCTGTCAGCATTCAAACTAAATAGCAATCCCAGATGCTCATCACAAGTTAATGGGACAAATCTCTGCTTGGTACTGTCGAAGTATCTCAGTTCAACAACATCGGCAGGGCTCCATGGATACTCACAACAGAGTGCCTCGCAGAAATATGTGAATGAAACGCTGGTTTCTACCACTTTAGGATAGAAAAATCCAGAAATCATACACGGTTTAGTTCCATGCAACTCGCTAGTTTCCATTCTAACCGCCAGCCGAAAAGCAAGTGCAGGATCAACCCTATTCGATTGAAATAAGATAAAGGGCGCAGTTTGGTAGAAAATTTTCAGATAAATTGCACTGATTCACACCAACAGTGGTCAAATAGAGCCTAATTTGCGGATCTCCTAATCAATTTGAGTGGAAAATGATGCTTACCCAAGTGGAATCCATGAATTATCAGCCTCTGATTCGACCCAATCATCTCCATGGTCGATGGGCCGGACGGGGTGTGTCGTGGAATTGTCACGGCAGATGTCCTAGTGAAAGGACTTAGTCGTGGAGCCATCGCAACTAGGTTAGCTTAAAGGGGTTAAACAGGACAAAGAACACATGAGTTTATACTGGTTCGGCCCCTTGATATGAAGGTAAAACCCTACTCCAGTTGAGGTGGTATTTCTTGGGTTTCGATTACCAGGGAGCAATACGCTTACCTAGCTATCGATCTCTCTTGTTTCTTGTCCTGAACCACCGTCGGGTCGTCCCTTTATATACACAGGTTGACGCCCAGTGGCTTACAGAGTCCCAGCCAACTCATACTCAATGTGTCCGACTCGGTGACTAATTACACATGCCTTATACTACGAGTCATACATATATGGCGGTTTACACTACTAGAAATTAAGCCAATAACAACCAACAGCTAACATGTCTTGGTTGTTATTGTTACGATGAGCTAATCCCACGTTTAAACTAAACCCACGAAACTTCCCCAATAGCGATGGATATGCCCGTCGTTAGTTTGGTGGTTGTTGTTGCTTAATACTCCATATATTTGATACTTTTATTTTATAGTAATTAGCATCCTTATCTGATGAAACGAGGGAGATAAAAGGAAGATAAATAAAAATAACTTCTAGCTATCCCTACAATCTCGCGTCCAGGTAAATGACGGTGGCGCATCCCCTCTCAGATTGAGCACTCGCCACCGCAGCCACCACCGCCATGAACGCCACATGCCCACGTCATCCCCTCGCCTCCTCGTCGCAGGATGCCGACCCAGATGCGCTCGCTACCTAGGTCATCCGAGTGGAGAAGAGGATCAATGCTCACTGCCGAGGTCGTCCAAGTGAGCAGCGCAACGGAGTCCAGAGGATCAACACCGAGGTCAGTTCCGCATCCATCGGATCTAGTAGTTCAGTGACGAGGTCAATGCTCCTACGTGTTGGTCGGATCTAGCTTGGTGATGAGGTCACTGTTGCTACCACATCGGCCGTATCTCGTAGCGGGCTGGTGATATTTGGAGTGGATCGCTAATGGTTTCCCAGCAGTTCTTATTCAGGTCTTTAGATGCGAGGGGAAGGCAGAGGCGGATACAATGCAGGACTCGTCTAGGGCGGAGAAAGGGTGCAGCTGCTGCTCAATGCGAAAACAGAGGTTGAATTCGAGTTGTAGTCTCTGTCATGCCATGAACATGACAAGTATTGGGGACGAGCATTGCCGGGACGTGCAAAGGCTGCCGTGTAGCACGTAATTAACTAACTAAATTCTTCACTTGACCTTTTTTTTGAGATTTTTCAATTTGAAAGTGACGATGTAAACCTGGATGCAGATTTGTGGAGGTGATGGCGCCAGTCTTGTGAAGGGATGCTTGGAGATCGTGTGGCACTGATCTAGGTAGGTGCATACACTTTTCAGAACAAAGACGTTTTTTGACATGCCTGATCTGAAAGTGAGGACAATATGTTTGGCTGCTAATTATTTTTAACTTGTACGTACATGATTGATAATTTTGGCTTGTGTGAACTGAAAAGAAGATTTAACGAGTTTGATTTTCAAAATGACCTCGTCAATCGATGGTCTATTGACTCCTACATCTAGAGATGTGTCAATGTAAGCATAGCCTAATTATTGAGCAACAACGCCTAAAAAGATATCATGTGCAATATATAATCATGTATACCTGATGTATAATTTTTTTTCTTCTCTTTCTTGATTTAGTTTGTTAGAATCCCGAAGAGCAGATTGCCATTGTAGACGCTCAGTACATGGTCCATTGTGCAGTTCCCATGCTCCAGGGCGAAGTAATTGTAAGTTTTCTTGTAAGCTTAAACTTCTCAAAAATTGATGTCGCCTTGCGTGCTGTGTTTTTCATATCCTCACCACTTCGAAGCTGTTCTCCAGGGTGACAAAGAAAAGCCAGGAGGCCGTTTTGAGGTACGTATATTACTCACTCCTGAGAAGAATGGTAGTTTTTTTTACGGGAAGAATGGTAGTTTTTTTAAGCAGATGAGCAGAATATTTGGTGTTAATTTGTTGGGTATATTTGTTAAAAAATTAGTTGGGTATATAACAACAACAAAAAAAGTTCATTTTTTCCTGGGAAATAAAATAACTCAAGTTTTTCTTGAATTAGAAAAGAAACATTCCAATTAATATTTGCTTAAAATAGTTTGCCTTTGTTGCATAAGAATTCAAGTGCAAACTTGTTCCTTTATGATATTATCCTCTTTGCTAGTTCTTTTATACATACTAACATATAAACCATTAAAGTTTTTTTGTAGAACGGATGGTCCACCTTAAAAGTAACACCACGAGGCATTGTAGTCATTGGTGAAAGATTTTAAGGACTTGTGATGGTGTCTCATGAGTGAAGAGAAAATATTTACTGGTTGTTACTTGATTTTTTTTGGTACAAATGAACATTTATATTGGTTGTTCTGGAGAGTGTTTTTGGTTAGTAATTTCGCAATGCTATTTTAGCTCCAGATATGTATGTGGGGAATTAGAGACATTGCGAGGACTAGCATTAAGTAAGGCGGAATTGGTTTCTAAACTACAGGCAAGCGAGGCAAGTGCTCGAAGGAAAGTTCAATGGCATGGTGCAAGAGGTGTTAGAAATTAAGTGTATTGTCTAGTATATCAGTAAGTGATAGTTCTCATGGAAGCCAACTTGAAGTTTCTTAAAGTATATTTTAATGTATGTCAGAATATTGGTATTTTTATTAATAAAAGAGGCTATGATCCTTTCAAACGATATTCTATTGTTTTTATATTAATTGGATGTTAATATTGAAATGTTGTATGCTGCATAAAGTGATCGTTGAACGCAAAATTATACTGAATATAAGTGGTTCTGAAGGAAATCAATGTGTGAAGAGAGTGGTCGCTAATGATACTTTGGTTAGCATGATAACATTATTAGCGATGACAATTCTGGTCGTTATTTCCATGGGATTGACGACCGCACACCATCTTGTCGTTACAAGAATAACGACCACAGAAGGTATGTGGTCGTTATACTTTTAACGACGGAGCCTACTACGACCAGCATATTGTGGTCGTTAATGACCTTTAATGACCACAATCCAACCTTTAACGACCACATAAACCATTGTTAAAAACCGTTTTCCTAGTAGTGTTACACATCCGGCCCTTAAGCCGCCTTTGGGTTTTGGGCCTCTAATAAGCCGGCTTCATGAACCGCCCTCTTAACGGGCTTTGTCATAATAAGCCACTAGCGGTATAACCCGGCCCCTCCTGGGCGGGTCATACCTAATAGTTATATCCCCAACATTAGGCCCTAGGTTGATTTGAACTTGTTCATGTCAATCTTCAACACTTAGTAAAAATCCTTCCTTATTTGTTTCTGCGAGATATTGTAACCCGCCATGACATCATCTCCTGGGATTATGGAAACCCGCCATGACGTCACCTATCATTAATTTCACATGATGCCCATCACATCTTAATAGATCCTTATCTTTAATAACTATATCGAAAATCAAGGTGTCCAAACCGTTGTTATCAATCTTTGACCTCCTCGATTCTTGTGCCCGCATGTTACCCATTTCCTTATAAATAGGGTCAGGCAGCATTTTCACTCTCCCCCTTCCTTCTCGTCTTCAACCTCTCTCTCTCTCTCACTCGCGACGCATCTACACATCTGAACGCCAGCACCGCCGACCTCGTCAACTTCCTCGACCCCGGCTGCTGCATCAACCTGAACGAAACCATAGAATTGCATCGCCCCTTCATTGCTCAGCAGACCCAGTAAGCACCTCATTTCCCCCCACGGTAATCTCCATTAGGGTTTTCTGAAGTTCTTAGGAGTTTGTCATCGTTCTTCATTATACCTCTATTTAATCATCACTTTGATCAAAAAGTATCACTTAAAACATGCATAATCTGTTTCTGTGCCTTCTCTTAATCATCGGATTCCTTTCTCAGATGCAAAAAACTTGCCAACATGCTAGTACCTTAGCTGCTGTAGTACTAGGTTTTGATTTTATTTTATTTTCTGAATAGGGTCAGATCCAAAATTGAGTGCACCAATCTGTAAAACCTATTGTTCCAATACTTAGCAGAATTCGCTCTTGATAGATCTTTAAATATCAGCACTGTTCTGGCGGCTTACATCACCAGTTGTAACTAGTCATATGGAATTAGGCCCCTTTTAAGCCACCAATGTGCATATATGTGGTAGTGCTCACTTCCGGCTTAACAAAAGAACATAAATCGGGAATATTTCTTTCTTTTGTTAGGCTTTTTCCCTTACGATGCCGAAGACAGTTACCTCTGGTAATTGGCTTCCTTCCATTGTCACCGAAAACATGCTCAAGGACTTTGTAAAAGTCGGCTTTTTACTAGCAAAAAACATCCTGCATTGGCGCACTCCCAAACCAGGTGAAGAAAGATCTCAACCACAGGACGGTGAAGTCATTGTTTTCACTGATCATATGAACCGGGGCTTCTCTCCACCTGGATCCAAATTTTTCCGAGACGTTCTGCACTTCTTTCAACTTCATCCTCAAGACATCGGAACATCTGTAATTTTCAAGTCTTCTGTGAAGTATACCTTAAAGAAGAGCCCAGTGCTGACCTCTTCAGGGAATATTATTATCTAAACCGGCAGAATGAGTCACTGATGGACCCAGCTTAGAACTTGGTGGGATCTCAATTCAACGAAGAAGAGATGCTATCTTCCCTTATGCTCTCCTGCCGAGTCACCCCAAAGATTGGAACCAAACATGGTTCTACTGTAAAGATACTTCTTCGGCTGATGAGAATCCTCTGCCAAGTTTTCGTGTCGAGCGGCTTAATCCAAAACATCCTCTTCCCGAATGGCTTACCACTACCGAATGGGCAAAGCTCGTACCTACCTTTTCAAAGGTCAGGGCCCTGCTCGGAAATGGGTTAACTGGTATTGATTTGGTTCGGTGCTGGGTTGCTTGGAGAATCATACCCCTGAGCTATCGTTCCGGCTTAATGTGTACTTATACGGGTGATGAGAGAGATCCACTGCGGTACTCCTCCACATCTTTAACTAATGACGCAATTAATGAGATGACAAAGACCCTTCTCCGCAAGAGTCTAGCAAGCTGTAGCAAAGTGGCATTAAACCCTTTATGCACCCTTAACCCGCCACCAGCGGTGAGTCTTCGAACCATTTATTTTACCTGATTATTCACCAGTTCTATTAATTTGACTTTGTCAACCTACACAGGTTGGATCCGCCTTTTGGAATAAAAAGTATGATCACGAAGTTTCCAAAAGAGCTAGGGCCAAAGCAAAAACCGCCAAGAAAGCCGCCAAGAAGAATAAAAATAAACCAAACACTTTCGAGCTTTTTGACTTGGACGACACTACTGAGTCAGAGGTAGCCCTTGATTCCCTTGGGTCCTTATTCAACCATCTTATTAACACTGATTATCATCAGGATGACACGGGGGCCAGCCAAGCGGTCGAAGAAGAGGTAACGATCAGTTCCTCCGACTCAGAGCCTTTGCCAAGACAGAAAATCCGATGAGTAATCTGGAAAGTAAGCTTTTCACACCCCTTAGCTCATTTGGATCCTCAATTTCTTTTGAGGCAACAGAAACACAAGAGCCGACGACAAACCCGGACTAGCGGAGGTGGAGAGTTATCTCCGGTTTACCGAACACACCAGCACCGCGGAAACGCAAAAATGAGGTCCTTCCTAACTTAAATCTTTCTATCCCCTGGCTAGTCTTATTCGTCAGCCACTTAATTCTTCAAATTCAAACTGTCAGGGGACTTCTCGTTCCTCTTCTGGTGACTCATCACAGACCAATCTTCCGGCTTTCAAGACTGCCCCGGGTAACTACTTTATTTCCTACTTCTTGCACTTTTATATTTGTACCAACCTCCCCCGATCCTTGTAGTGGAAAGGCAAAGCCTAACAAGAAACCCAATGTGGTTAAGCTAGCTGAAGACCCCAAAATTCCTGAACCGGAGCAGCAGAATCTGCTGTATGAGGCTTCTGTGCAACACCCAGACTGTTAATGATCCGCCACCAGAAACTCCTACCCTCTCAACCGATCATATAACTGTTGACCCTTTGAACACTTAGCCAACAAGTCCATTTAAACCGCCAGAAAAGCATGCTGATGACGTTGTGATTACCGGTACCGGCTTCCAAGAGCCGGGAAAACCCACTGTCTTAGCCAAGCACTCCACCAAAGAAGAACTTATTGAAAGGCAAAAAGTGAGATTTGGCATTGCCAACTATTCTCAATTGAGCATCAGTGAAGTACTGTCTGGTTATCTTAACCAAGTGCATACCAGCCGTGACGTTGAAGTTGACATGGGGAAGCAGATGCATAAAAAATCTGAGGTATGAACTCTTGCTTAATGAACATCCTTTGTAGAGTCCCTCAACGGCTGGCTTTCATTGTTAGGGTTAAACATGGTCTTCAAATCTTTAGTGATAAAACCTTGCAGTCGTACCCCCAAGGGACGGCTTACTCAGTGATGAATAAGTCCAGACTAATCGTCCTGTTTAAAATCAACAACCTTAATCTGTAGTCTTTATAAACCGGATTACCTCATTTGTCCGGGTCATAAATTTTTCTTGGAACAAAGCAATAGGCATTAGCCCCCATGTGCCAAGGATAATACTTGTATTGTGCTTGGGACTTTGAAAAATTTGTGTTCAGAAAAGAGCAATATGCATTAGCCCCCAAGTGCCAAGTGTTATTGCTTGCAAAGGACATGGGACTTATTTATACGCACCATTGTATAAAGAATTTCGTCTGCATCCATTAGCCCCCAAGTGCCAAGCGTTGTTGCTTGAAAAAGGCTTGGGACTTTTATCCTTGTAACCCAAATATGAATATGGTTACAAATCTGTACATATTCAGGAGGCCACTGCTCAATTGCAATCACAATTGACTGATGTGAAATCCCAGCTAGCACATCAAGAATCTGAGACCCGGAAGGACGATTCAAAATCAACTTTATCTTGGAAGAAACAGAAAAACTGAAGACCAACTTCAATACTTAAAGAGCCGCCTGGGCTGAGGAGAGAACTACCCTAACACAGCGGGCTGAAAAGGCTGAAACTGCTCTTCAAGAGGTGACCACGGAGCTTACTGGCTTAAAACACCATATATCTCAGATGATCTCTACTATTTTTGGTAAGTAATATTGCCAGTTTCATAACCGAATTTTCTCTTTCAGGTTGAAAACCATCTCTGGTCCGCCTCAATTATTACACAGGACCTAGGAGCAGTAACCTTGGTCAAGAAATGTTTGTGAAACTCAAGGCCGTATAAACGCTTGTTGAACAGCTATATACCGGAGCTCAGCGCACGTTGGCCACTATCTCCCCAACTAGCCAAACACCCAACCTTCTGAGTGACGTCTTGAAAAAACTTTCCATTCTGCCTGCTAGGATTGAAGAGATAAAGCGGTCATCTACAAGAGCTGGTGACGTGACGGCCTTAAGCCAGGCCAAGGCATAGCAATCGAAGCTAGACCCAGCCGAGCTGGCTACTAGGTATCCAAGTTTGAAAGAAGATGCCACTCCGCTTGATAAGAAAGACGTTGCTGCCTATGTGAAGGAGATACGTCCCCTGGCCAGTCTGATTGCTGATGAAATGGATCTTTCAAAATACCAGGCGGCTTATGATATGGAAAATCAGAAGATGCTCACGCCGGCTTACAAAGTGATGGACCTGATCCCTCCAATCCATAAGAATACTTTTGCTGCTGAAGTTGATCCATCAGATCCGAACGACGGAAGAGGACGAAGAACCAGCGAGGGATGATCCAGAAGCTTAAAGCCATCAAAGCCAAGAAGATTAATCCGCCCGGCAGTTCACATTTCACATTTAACACTTAATCATTTGGGCTTGCTGAGTTATGTAATAGTCTAGTGAAAAACCATGATCTACCATGCCATCGTGCATGTTTTATTTTGCATGATACTGCTGATCAGCTAGTTGAGGATATGCAACTTATGTTTATTATATCATCATGTAGATCAATTGTGTGTCCCTTTTTCCTGCACACAAACAAATCATAAGTGCCCTGGCGGTTTACCGCAGGGCGGGTCATCATGCCCAGTATAAGTCCGCTGGTGACCATAGAAGTTCATAACCAGGGTAGGGGGTAATATCCCAAATATGAGACATAATCAGGGCTGCTTGGCCCGACTTGTAACAAAATATGGTAATAAATAGATGTGATACAAATCCAAATAAAAACCCAAAAAACACGTGGCTTTCATAGGCCGCCGAGCCAAAATATGTTCTTTAATGAAACTAGCATGATAGCGGCTGGAGTATCCACGCTTTCTGTGAGCCAGCTCTCACATGACCCAATCGACATTTTAACCTGGATAAGTTCAGGGTCTTTTAAAAGATTGACTTATCGAGAGTATGCGGGGTTGGAGTAGCATCGTGCAAAATAGGCCGGTTTAACCAAGTTTCAAGAAGGCGGCTTAATAGCCTGAGCTTCTCCTTGCTTTCTGTAAGGCGGCTCTTTCATGACCCAAACAATGTTTTAATCTTGACAAGTTCAGGGTCTCATTTAAGAGATTGAATTGTTAAGAACAGGGTGGGGCATACAGGATTACCTGGTCGAAGAGCATCTTGCATACAAGCCGGATAGCCCGGATTTTTTATGAATACACCTGGCGTCCAAGCCAATCAAGAGGATAAATACAACTATGTTCATTGAACAGGAAGCCCCCAAGTGATATGTTTCTGAGATGTGCTCAATGGGTACCTATATTTGAGCTGTGTTGTGCATCAAACTCTCTTTGGTCTCTGTAACTTTGGGCATCAAGCCTTTTATATGAAATGACAATAAAGACTCAATTTCGAGAAATGAAACGACAGAAGCCCTGAATTATCAGGGATGCCAGCTTCATTATTTTCATTATAATATATACATCGTAAAAATATGTACATCACAAGAGCGAGTTCCTCAAGTATAGTAAGGCCAAAGATGAGCGATATTCAACAGCCGACGGGTCTCCTCCTCCGATGTGTGTGAGTCCTTGTGGTCTCAAACATCAATAAGATAGTATGACCCATTGTTCAGATTCTTGCTGACCATTAAAGGCCCTTCCAAAGGTGGGGATAATTTATGCATATCAGTCTGATCCTAGATAAGCCGGAGCACCAAGTCACCTTCTTGAAAGGTTCTGGTTTTAACCCAGCGGCTGTGATAACGGCGCAGATCTTGCTGGTAAATCGCCGAACGAGCCGCTGCAAGGTCACGCTCCTCATCCAACAGGTCAAGTGCGTCCTGACATGCTTCTTCATTATCAGCTTCCACATAGGCCACCACACGGGGCGAATCATGACAGATGTCACTAGGGAGAACAACCTCTGCTCTGTAAACCATGAAGAAAGGTGTGTAACCTGTAGATCTGTTGGGGGTAGTATTGAAACTCCATAACACGGAGGGTAACTCCTCCACCCAACAACACGGCGTCCTTTGCAAAGGGACCATAAGCCAGGGATTGATGCCTCGCAAAATCTCTTGATTGGCTCTTTCAGCTTGACCATTGGACTCGGGATGAGCCACTGATGATACGTTGTCAAATATGTTCTCGCTGACAAAACTCTTTCATAGCACCCTGACAGATTAATGCCATTATCAATTATGATGCTATGGGGAAAACCAAACCGGAAGATCACCTTTTTGATGAATTGAACCACTGTCGCTGCGTCACACTTACTAACCGGCTCTGCTTCAACCCACTTTGTAAACTTATCAACCTCGACCAGGAGGTGGGTCTTTTTGTCCTTGGACCTTTTGAAAGACCCAACCATATAAAGCCCCCAGAATGCAAACGGCCAAGCAATTGGAATCATTCGCAAATCTTGAGCCGGCACATGAGCTCGTCGCGCAAATTTCTGACAACCATCACATTTACTGACTAAATCCTCAGCATCAGCATGAGCCAATAGCCAATAAAACCCATGACAGAAAGCCTTGGGTACGAGAGACTTAGAACCAACATGATGACTAGAATCTCCTTCATGAATCTCTCACAGAATCTCATAGCCTTCATCAGGAGAAACACAACGTTGAAACGCCCCAGTGACACTGCGATGATGCAACTCTCCATTGACAATAGTAATTGACTTAGACCGCCGGGTTATCTGTCTGGCCAAAGTTTCATCCTCAGGTAACTCGCCCCGGGTCATATAAGCCAAGTATGGAACTGTCCAATCATGAATAACATGAAGAGACGCTACCAGTTGCGCTTCCGGGTCAGGAATAGCTAAATCCTCCTCTGTAGGTAATTTGACTCAAGGGTTATGCAGAATATCCAGGAAAGTGTTAGGTGGCACTGGCTTACGCTGGGACCCTAACCGGCTCAAAGCATCAGCCGCCTCATTTTTCCTGCGATCAACATGTTCCACTTGATAACCTTTGAAATGGCCAGAGTTAGCATCAACCTCTCGGCGATAAGCCGCCATGAGTGGATCCTTAGAATCCCAAGTACCAGAAACTTGCTGAGCCACCAGATCTGAGTCGCCAAAACACCTCATCGGCTTAAGTTCATCTCTTTGGCCATATGAACACCGTGAAGCAAGGCCTCATACTCAGCTGCATTGTTAGTACAAGGGGACATCAACCGGAGAACGTAAGAAAACTTATCACCTCGTGGGGAAGTCAAGACAAATCTAGCCCCCGAGCCCTCCAACTGCCTAGATCCATTAAAGTGAATAGTCCAATATGTGCTTTCCGACTTCTCCTCAGGCATCTGCAACTCTGTCCAATCATTGATAAAATCCACAAGCGCTTGAGACTTGATGGCTGTGCGAGGCATATACTTCAAACCATGGGGTCCAAGCTCAATGGCCCACTTGGCTACCCTGTCGGCGTTCTGGGAACGGGGTCCCCAGACTTGCCTTCCTACGGCCCATGGCGTGGCTCTGCGAGCGGGCCCATATGACCCATCTTCACCAACAAGCATTGAAGACCCTCGTGAGGGGCCAAGCCTCGCGAGGCGGACGGCACAAGACCTCCTCAGGAGCGGCCTCACCAGGCTGGCTCGCGAGGGGCGGAAAGATCAAGGCCAGGCAAACCTCGCGAGGTTCCAATGATGTGAGCCATGACGATCGAGACTAGGCGGGCGCCAGCGTGCACAGTTTCCTTGTTTCCTCTTTGGTGCTAAGGAGGCAAGAGCAGACGCAGAGTACCGAGGCGTCAAGCAAAGGTTTCCATATCGGTGCAGCTACACCAAGACCAGCATGATAGCAAGAAGGAGGTCACCGTGGAGCCCAAGAAGGCGTCACCACCAGAGCCTTTGGCAGGCGAAGACTGCTTTTGTCAGGATAAGCTATACCAGATGTCCCCTTTCGAATTGGCTGTTGTTGGATCCCTTCCCGCTCAATATTTGGGGAGAGGACCAGGGCCTCTATAAATAAGACTAGCCACCACCATAACTAGGGGATCGATCCGGACAACCACAAGTTCACCAAGCACAAGAACACCTCTCCTCAGGAGGCTGTTCTTCCCCTTGTACTTTTCATCCTCAGCCCAAGAGGCAATCCACCACCACCATACTGGAGTAGGGTATTACACCACAACGGTGGCCCGAACTAGAATAAATCTTGTGTCCTTTGTTTTGCGAGTTCATCGAATTCGTCCTTGAGATCTTAGCAAATCTAGGACATGGATCGGTAGGGGGAGATCTTCGTGCGCACCCCAGTGTTCGAACCTTAAGGGTTTTTCCTAAACCCTAGATCTGACATTTTGCGCGCCAAGTAGTGGTGCGCCGAAGCTTCCCTTCTGTCGCTCCATGTCCTGCCGCTTCATCGTCTCTATGGCGGACGCTCGCCGCGCTCGCGCTGAGCGTCGGGCTGCCCTCGCCGCCTGCATTGCTCAGACAGCTCCCATCGGCAGGCCACCCCATTGTTCTCTGTCTCCTGCCACAAACGCCGCCACCGGCCCGACGGGGAACAAGCAGCAAGCATCCTCGCAGCATCCCTCGGTGCGGCGGGACGGCCGCACCGCCACTCCATCGCTAACCCCGGCCGGTTCATCATCCCATGCTCGTCGCGCTCCCATGGACACGCATGCCGCTCTATGCATGGAGCGCGAGCTCCTGCGCTACCGCCCCATCGACGACCACTACAAGGACTAGCTGGACCGCATCGCCGAGCTTGTCAATGCCACAGGGGGCTACCCTGGGCCGTCCCTCTCGCTGCCTCGCCTACCGCCAGCCGCGGGCGGCGTGACCCATGGAGCGCCTCCGCCACCTCTGCCCCAAGACGGAGTCTTGGCGCCCAGGCGTGCGGCCCCACGGCGCGACCTGCCGCATCCGACGCCTGCGCAAGAAGAAAGAAGCTGTCAAGAAGTCCCTCGGCTGTGGGAAAACGCCCCCGCGCTCCCTGCGCCACCACGGCAAGACCGTGTGCCGCCTATGGCGGCTGTGTGCGGACCCGATCAAGGGCAAGTTCTCCACCTGCGCAGAGTCCCGGTGACCACGGCAGGCTGCTGCGCCTTCACCCCTGAGCTGCGTAGCGTCGCCTGGCCGGGCAAGTTCAAGCCAAATCTGCCTCCTCGCTATGACGGCACCCCTAACCCCGCGGAGTTCCTGCAGCTCTACGAGCTGAGCATTGAGGCAGCCAACGGTGACGAGAAAGTCATGGCGAACTGGTTCCCCATGGCTCTCAAGGATGGTGCCACTCCTGGCTCCTGAACCTGCCTCCAGGCTCGATCTCCTCCTGGAACGAGATGCACGACCATTTCGTTGCCAACTTCCAGGGCACTCGCGACCGCCCACGGGCTGCGGGTGACCTACGTTGCGTCAAGTAACAACCAGGAGAGACCCTCCAGAAGTACATCCAGCACTTCAACAACGTTCGCCTCAAGATCCCCAAGGTGACGGACAAGGCCATCATCTCCGTGTTCCCCGATGGTGTCCGTGACATCAAGATGAAGGAGGAGCTCGCCATCCACGAGGAGCTCTACACGTCTCAAGAGTTGTTCAACCTGGCGACCAAGTGCGCAAGAGCTGAGGAGGGGTGCCTCTCCCTCCTCGAGCTCCCGGCTGCGGACCCGGAGGAGAAGAAAGCCAAGGCCAAAGACGTGAAGCGCAAGGGAGCAACCATGCTCGCGGCAGAGCCGGGCAGAAAGCACGGCAGGGACCAGTCTGAGTCATCCAAGAGCAGCCCACTATTCTGCGTGTTCCACAACCTGCATAGCCACAACACCAGCGACTATCAAGAGCTCAGAGCCATTTGAGAAGGACGCTTCGGTCGACGCCCCAAGCACAACGACCGGGGCTACGACCGAGGAGGATGCGGCGGAGGACGCTGGGACGACCGGGGCCCATGCCAGGAGTGGCGCGACCGGCCTCGTGAGGACCGCTAGCTGGACCAGCCTCGCGAGGGTGCCTGGAGGGATCAACCCCGTGAGGACCGTCCTCGGGGCAATGCTGGGCTTCCTCCACTGCCGCCACCAAGAAGGAATGATGACCACCACCAAGACGAGGGGGCTGGGGGCTTCCAGGAGCCGCGTGCCATCGCCTGCATCTTGGGCGGAGCTCAAGCCCTAGCCTCACAACGTATCGTCAAACAGTTTGCCCGTGAAGTGAATGCAGTCCTCCCACTACAAAAAAATACACTTCCGTGATGATACGTGTTTGTCACAGTAGGTCGCGTTTTCTGTCATGCATGTACATCCATGAAAAATTTATGACAGAATCAAGATAGTCATACCTGTGCTGTTGTTGAAGTGTTCCATGACATAACCAAAACTATCATCACGGAAGTGTCCACTTCCATGACGATAAATCGTGCGTCACAGAAGTGCTTTCGTCAAGGGTGACCAACACGTGGCATCCACCGTAACAGAACGCTGTTAAGCTATCGGGTCGGGTTTTGGATCCGGTAACCCGTTAAAAGCCCCGACCAATGGGGATTGACCATGTGTAAAATCATCATTGGCTGGAGGAAACACGGGTCGGCTCACTGTTGGGACAGATGCCAACCAGTAATTGGACGGAAGGCGCCTATGATACGTCGACACGTGGCACGGCCCAACAGAGGCCCATTCCTGTGAAAAGGCCGGCCCGTCTGACTTGGTCAAAAGCTGGCGGGCCGGCCCACGGAAAGCCTGTTAACGGCCTATTCACATATAGCCCATTTACAACCCGCTAACCCAAGGCCCGTTATGCCCGATCCGAATTAGGCCCAGTAGCGTCATCTGGGCCGTCCAATATGATTCAACCCGTTTTAACTTCCAGCCCATGTGTGGCCCATGACTTCTTTCGGCCCACATGAGGACCTTTGTAACTCTTGGCCCATTAACGGCCCGTGGTGAAACTGGCCCGTAATGAACAATGTATAACTTTATACCCATTAACGGCCCGTTATTCCATTGGGCCGTTTCCAGCCCAAGTTATCTTTCAACCTTCTCAGGGCCCATTGATTCTTGGGCTCATTTGCAGCATTCGGTTACATACGACCCGTTACTGTCATTGTCTGCTTGTGGGCCAAATTTAGCCCGTCGTTACAGTCGGCCCGTTAATACGTTGGGCCGTTTTCATGTCAAAAAAACCCGTTGGGCTGTTTTCATAGAGTTATCAAATACAACCTATTAACGGCCCATTATGGTCCACGAATAGTACGGCCCATGATTGGCGAAATGATGATACGCCCCGTAGAAGGCCCATGGATCCTACGGCCCGTATGAGGCCCATGGATAGTACGGCCCATAGAAGGCCCATGGATCGTACGGCCCGTAGAAGGCCCATGGACCCTACGGCCCGTAGAAGGCCCATGGACCCCAAGGCCCGTATAGAAGGCCGATGGATCATACGGCCCGTAGGAGGCCCATGGTTATAACAGTCCGTGTGTTGCCATGATTATTTTGGCCTAGTTACCAAAATAGGCTATTGTGGCCACTAGAAAAAAACAAAAAAAGAACTGCAGTGACTACAAGCAAACAACTAAACAAGACAATAAGGAAATAAATAAGCAAGCAATTAACGCTAGCCTATTACCGCTATTACACATATTACATCCACTGGGCATCAAAGTTCGCCACCAGTGCAAATATAGGGAACAAAGTAGCACATTACATACACTGGCCGTCAAAATTGGCCACCAGTGCAAATAAACGCGGCAGCAAAACAAGAGCATAACTGAAATAACTTCAGAAGAGCTCAAGAAACGTTATCCTGGGTTTCCACCATGCTGGCAATAAGGTTAGCAAGCTGATTAGCTTTGTCCTGTTTGGCGCTAAAATCCTCCAACGCTTACTATTGCACCAGAAAGTATGCATCTGAATGCTCCAGGGACTTCTGTAGTCCTTCCGCTTCTTGTCGCAGCACAGTTGATCGATGTCTTTCAGCTTGTAGTTAAGACTCAAGAAACCGAACTGATTCAGACAGTGAGTTTGAATAGCTTGTGCAAGGTAGTGGCCAGTAACTCGAACACTAAACCAAGATAGGACTTTGGGGTTGTCTCGCTGTCTTCAAGATAGTCTTCCTTAGCTGTTTTATCAGCTTCGTTGGAGACCAACAAGGATGTGTCACTATCCTGAACCTTATCTACATTACTTCCTTTACCATTGCTTAATAAGGCACTCTTCCCCAATATTCTTTCAGCATTCTAAAAGAAGAAACAAGCAGACACATAACAAGTTTAGCATGTACTAGTATATGAAACTAATTTCGGTGAACCAGTTCATTAGTAAGGTGGACAGGATTAAACTACCAAGTCTTCTATTGCCAAGTACTAGTACATAATAAAAGCATCAAACAAACATATATCTATGTCCTATGGTCACTACATTGTCTTGCCAAATCAAAATAGAGACACGGTTCAAATCATATCAGTTCAAGACAAAGCAGCAGTGAAAGAATACAAAGCATGGGAAACAACACGGCACAACAAGATTTCAGATGGGGTACCACGGGTCTACATGTACAACAACACTATTGGCTCTGTTGTGATGCTAGTAATGTGCATGATATGAAAGCCAACTGTATACACAATTGAAATTGAAATCAACAGAGCTATTGATAAGAGCAAACCTGTTAAAGAAACATGCGTGAACATACCTGGTGTGCCATTGGAGTTTCGATTGGATCCTTCAATTTAAAACTAAGTTTGTATGAGTAAATATAGTGATACAAGAGCAAAGCAATCATAGTTAAAAAAGGCGCGCCTAAGCGAGCGCTTAAGCGCGCCTAGGCTCTAGGCGTTGGCAAAACGCATTGCGCATAACTACGCATAATCTATGCATAACTGCACATAAGCATGCGCTTTCGTCAGTAAAGCGCAAGGCGGTGGAAAAATGCACAATTAACGCCTAGCGCTTTTTTGAACTATGATAGCAATGGAATCTTTAATTAGAACAATTATTCTTCAGGTTTAGGCACTTGTTCTACATAAACAGGGTGCAGTAAGACACAAGAATATAATAATTAAAAATAGAAAATGAGCTCATAGACCTTACCACATTCTTGGTTTGGGACCAGTACAGAACAAGGAGTTCCCAGTCATCGTCCAGTAAATGTGTCTTAGGAGAACGAAAGGGAATTTGATGAGTTTGTTTGCCGGTGAAGTACATTTTCTTTAGGTAATTCTGATACTGCCACCAAGCATTCTTGAAGATAGCAGAGGTATTAGCACAGGTTACCTCATCCTGAGTTTCCAAATCGGCCCTTCTCTATAGAGAAAAATGGGAAAATTTGATGTATTATAACCATCATGGAGGTAGGATGTATTGGACGAAGCAAAGTAATTGCCATGAATAACATTACTTACACATAACTCCTGGACAAACACCTGCAACTGGCATTTTCCATCATCTTCAGTATAATATTTCCAGGATGGGAAGATACGCACATACGATTTAACAACATCAAATGCGAGATGGTAAACTACGACTGGCTGGCTGTGCTTCCTCCACAGGAATAGGCGTACTAACTTGTGGAGTTGGGGTTCACCGTGATAGTACTGGCCCTTTGGGCACTGGAGCTACCTTACTAACTTCTCTTGTTTGGGAGCTCTGTGGTGGAGATGGTGTTGTGTCAACAAGAACTGGGTTACTATCGGCTGGGGTTGGGGTTAGATTGGGTGAAGCTGGTTCTCTGTCCATCGCAGTAGGGGTACAATCTGCGAGAGTTTGGGTTATGTGTGGTAGGGCTGGTTCTTGTGCATGTACAACTGGGGTGCTATCTCCACCAAGAGGTAGCACTGTTTTATTTGAAGACCGTGTTTTTAGTCCGCTAGATACTGGCATCACCCGCTCCAATTCAAATGGCTGATAAACAGGAAACATAGTTGAATGTACAGACATTGTATGAGAGACAGATGCAATAGATAGTGTGGAAAAAAGAGGGCATGAAATAGTTGACATGTATATTGTTTAACTAAAACGGATAGCATGACATAATTTCACATATATGATGTCTATCTAAACTGGATAACATAGCATAACATAATTCAAAGATATGATGAATAACTAAATAGGATCGCATGGCATAATTCACCTACATGTTATCTAAGTAATCGGGATCGCATCATTTAATTCACATATGTGATTTATATGCTAAACAGAGGGCATTCGATATGATGCCTGAACTAAGAACATGGTGTTGAATATTGTGTATATGATGTCTAAACTATGCAATGCAAGACACCGTATGCATGATATGAGTAGTATAACCGTGCCAAGTTAGAGCATACACCTCAGTGGGGGAATAGGACTGGTCATCTGTCTCTGAATCCATCTCTGAGGAGCTATCGGGACCCAACAAGAGATCTGCTTCGACAGGTAGCACTGTTTGCTCTGAAGGCCTTGTTTTCACTCCAGATTTTCCATCTCCCACCCAAATGGCTGATTCATAGGAAGAGTAGTTTAATGTAGAAACATTGTCAACAAATGGAAATGTAATGAAGAAAAGGATGGACAAGATATCATTCAAATATATGAAGCCTGGTTAAACAGGATGACATTGCACATTTCACATATATTATGGCTGGCTAAAAGACATGAGACTGCATAATTCCCATATATGATATAGAAACCAAACAGGTGGCATTACAGAACATGTCTAAACTAAGCAGATGACATATATGATGTCAAAAGTAGGCACTGCAAGGCAACATATGCATGATATGACTAACATCATCATGCCAAGGTAGAGCAAACACCTTGGGGGGGGGGTAAATAGGAGTGGTCAGCGGCGTCTGAATCCGCCATTGAACCCACCATGGAGCGATGTCTGCATGACATTGTATTGCCGCACAAAACTCTTCTCTTTTTCTCTACATGTTCAGCATGACTGTGTACAATATCTGACATGCATACGAAAAAAATATGGTGTGATTATGTAAGGAGAGCATGCAGAAATTTAGAGTGATGGTAACAACCAGTGGATCGATGTTTTTCCGTTGAACCAAAATAGCCCTAATGGATTGACGTGAATGTATAGTAATAAGTGATGCAACAAGTGTACAACCTCTTTGCCGTAGCCGTGTCGACCTCAGCATCATTGGGTTGGTCGCTGAAGCAGTTGAGGCAGAGGTGGCTGTCGGAGGTGTGGAGGAAGATCTGAGGAATTTGTAGACGGCGTCCAGGGCACTGCTCTGTTGTGATGGATCGTTCTGTCGTTGGAGCAGCTCCGTGAGCCATAAGACGTCAAGGCTAAAGCAGTACAAGATAGACATCGTCAATCTCAAGTGGGATTCTAGTAGCACCTCCAATAGATGATGTAAAATGGATGTAACTTAACATCACCAAAAACCACCTGACTACAACAGATGAGGTAAAAACTGTTGACTCTGAACTTAACTGTCGAAACTGAAATTTACGGTGGAATCTGAATGCTACTATCGAAACTGAACGCAATGGTAGCAGAGAGGCACTTGACATGTAGTTTAGGGAGGGCCTGTAGTTCATCTTCAACCTGCACCCCCTGAGCCGCCAGCCACCACCGGCCGATCCACCGGCCCCAGCACCGCCTCGCCGCCCCAAAACAACTCGCCACCACCGCCCCGGCCAGCCCTCTAGGCCCCCCAACTCCACCCTAAACCCTAAGATAGATAGTGGGGTACCTCTCCGGCAAGCCCCCATCCCCGCTACGGGTGGTTCTTCCTTAACTCCGGCGAGCCCCCCCAACCCCTGAAAATCGACTGACGCAAAAGTCGATTCAGTCGACTGAAGTGTGGCTTAATCGGAGCAGAGCAGCAGCATGAGCGAGTGGGAGAGCAGCAGCAGCAGCAGCTGGGCAAGCGAGCGATCGAGCAAGAGCCGGAGCAGTAGCAGATCCGGCTGGAATGGACGCTGCCGCTGAAGGGGCCTCGCACTGGGGGAGAGCCGCCGTGGAGATGTCTCCCGTGGCGTCGGCTTCAAGGTAGCCGCTCCATGGGGGTGCGGGATGGAGCACCGTCGGCGCCGGGAGGTCGAGTTAGGGAGAAGGTGCGATGCGATGAGTTTACAACCTCTTTGGTGGTGACGAGTAGGCCTCGGCTTCGTTTGAGGAGTTGGTGAGGATGATGCGGTTCCGGTGGAGCAGGTTAAGGCGGCGCTGTGGGGTTGGAGCAGCCGCGATAGACGAGGCGATCGTCGGAGCAGCTCCTTGGAGGTGGAGGACGGGGCAGCTGAACCGGCGGGACAACGAGATGGACGACGGATCCTCATCCGGGGAGGTGGACGAGGGACGTTGAGCTGTTGTGGTGGACGATGTCGTCGGGGAAGAGGCTTCGGCTGGGCTGCGGTGACATGGTGGATGGAGGAGGGTGGGGTTTCGCGGCTGGAGCGGAGAGGTTATGGCGGCCAGGGATTTCGAATGGCAAAAAGGGGGCGATGGGAGGGGATGAAGCATGACATAGGGACGCGCTTGTCCAAAATGTAGGGTGTGTTACAAAAGTACCCCCCACCGATTTGAACTAGCGGCCCTTTCGGCTCAGGGTTAGAAGGGGGATTTCGCGTGTCGGGATTTGGTAGTTGGAGGGAGTTTTCGCGCGCGTTGTAATTTTGGTATAGCAAGGCGCGAGTTGTGAAGGCGCCAGTTTTGGGAGAACGATATCTGAATTTTCGGGATATAATAAGACGTGTGGTGAATTTTAGGGACAAGCCTAACGTGTAGTAATACTGTACTTGTACGTACCAAATCAATTCGCACTTCCCTCAACCAAAAAGAAAAAAAACTATTCACACCACACAAAGAGAGAGTCTTGCCCCGCTTTACTATACAAATGCTATTCAAAGCTACTCCCTCCTTCCATCTATATAGGGCCTAATGCGTTTTTCGATGCTAACTTTGACCAAATATTAGAGCAATGATATATGACACGCAACTTACACAAAGCACACCGTTAAATTTGTCTATAGAAGGTTCTTTCAATGATTTAATTTTCACATTGTGCATGTCATGTACTATTAATCTTGTCAATAGTCAAAGGCGGTCTTAAAAATCTCATTACGCCCTATATAGATGGAAGGAGGGAGTATGAATCCATGTTATGTCCGATTAAATTTTTTCGCTTGCTGTATAATGCATGTAACCTACTCATATCAACATTTTAGTGCATTCCAAATGTCTATACTACCGCTACAATTCGAACTAAATTTGAATTCGTTTATCTATTTCAATAAGAATCTACAATCATGATTGTTGCCAACTTCAACCACCATAGTTTCCTTGCTATCCGCCAGATATAAATTGGACGGCCTATAATGCAGGATGGCAGGCACACCATCATCAACAACTCCGTTTTTTATAAGAGTAAAGATAAAATATATTAAATGTGGTATAACATGTTCATAACCACACCATGTGTATTCACACATGCGTCGGTTTGAAACAGTATGATAAATTCTTCAAATATCTGAATTCGCTTTTTATAATGAAGTATATATGATCTCTATTCGTCTTTTACACCCACCCAACCCTCTTATCTTTGTAGCTAGCGCTAACTTTCTCTTGTGCATGCACACGCCCGCATCCCTCTCACCCTCCCTCAGCATTCTCTAGCTCCATCGCGCAAATTCATATTTTCACTTTAGGTCGTTCACCCATGGTGTGTGTAGGCCTCCCAGCTCCTTCTTTACGGCAACATCGATCGATATGCCTCTCTAGCCAGGTGTGCCTAGCACAAACACAAGCTTCCCCTCTTCTCTTGTCACCGTCCATGCCTCACTCTCACCACTCTTTTCATCGTTCTCGTACTCGCACAGTCCTCCCCCTCGATACAGTATGCCTCTCGTACCACCTCCTACATGCATCCCTCTCTCTCTATCCTTCTCCTCGTGCCTCATTTTCTTCTAACACACACATCCATGTATACCGATCGATCTCCCAACATATACCTAGATCAACTTTAACTACCCCCCATCGATCGACATACCTCACAAGTTATGTCTCTCCTTTCTCTAACAAAGGGCGATTGATCTTCCTATGTAGTTACGTCTGCTTACCACAGCCACATCGTCCCCCCTCATCATTCGTGCATGCCACTTGACCTGTCTCTCACATGCACGTGCGCAGACAACAAGCAGCCATCTCCTCTCTTATTGATATTATGGGCGTGCCCTCCATTTGTCTAGCAAGCCTATCCCACCATTTGTTAGAAGCAACTCCACTACCACCCCCTCCAACACTCTAGCTCTATCTCTCTCCCAACCTTATTCCTCTCCTGCACATATGCATGGATGCCGATCGATCTCCCTTAATACATGAGGTAGATTGATCTCCTTAATACATGAGGTAGGCCTCTCTCCTCTTCGACACATATACCAGCTATTGTACCTCTATAGTTAATTGGGCCTCCCTCTTCCCCCACCACACACCGATAGTCGAGCGCTGCAGGTAGGTATCCATGACACAGAGACAAACTGCACATGTCCCATCTCACGTTCCAGTAGGCCAGCCACTCTATATCTTTGATGTGGGCACACACAAATTCGATGGCACTCTTTACCAATCGCGCGCGCACACACACACACATCATCCCTCTCTTCGATTCTATGGACACCTCAAGCCAATGATACATCCACTCTCTTCTCGTGGATCGCCCCCTCTATATACTCCCTCCGTTCTAAATTACTTGTCTTGGATTTGTCTAGATACGGATGTATCTAGACTCATTTTAGTGCTAGATACATCCGTATCTAGAAAAATCTAAGACAAGTAATTCATAACGGAGGGAGTATATGTTATATCCAGGACTCTATTTCACACACATT
>NC_041380.1:427133654-427179463 GCF_002162155.2 Triticum dicoccoides
TCTCAAGAACCCACACACTATATCTCTCTAGGTTTGTATCTCCCTCTCACAACCCCATGTAGGTGGTGTACGTATACAAGAAGAGAATAGGTGCACCGTGCACGTACTCATGCTTTGTGCCCAGCCACACCCGCGCGGGTACACAGTGGAGCTCATTTCTTTACGAAATGGCAGCCCACGTGCTAATTTGACTGCTTGTAGCGGTTGTTTACCTAGGGAGGTCGTGTACCACACGTGCATGAAACAAAGTTCAACTTGACGCATTGCCGCGTTATTTTTAAATAAAGTTATATTGCTCAATGGCACGAACACAGAATATAAAACGATTTTTATGGAGAAAAAGGTAGTCCACTCACTATATACAATGGAGCCTGCCTGGTTTGTCACTCTTCAGAGTATCTCACACAAGGCTGCAGTGGCCTCTCTCTCTCTCACCGTTGGTCACTGATCCGGCCGCATCCCGTCTGCCGGGGGAAAGGGAGTGCTATGGCCTCTCTCTCTCTCTCACCGTTGGTCACTGATCCGGTCGCATCCCGTCCGCCGGGGGAAAGGGAAGAAGTGCATCATTTCTCCGTTCGACAGCGCCGAGGCAGCACATCCCGATCTGCGGTACACGCCATTCTCTCTGACCAAGCTCCAGCGTGGCAGGGCCTACGCCACCTGCTCGCAGATTCCGCCCGGCGCTGCTCACCTAGTTACATCCTGACGACCTCCAGGTATCCCCTCCGACCTTGCTCCACTGCCCGTCTTCCCACGTCGCTGCATGTGGATCTTCCATAGTTCTTTGCCCAAAACGTAGCTCGTCCGATGTACTTTCCATATTGCATTCTCGTCCTCACACCGTTTCAGACAAACACAATCGTGTTGTTATCTTCCCTTAGGACAAGGAATGTGCTACTTTTTTGTCGTCGCATGTGTCATGAACTGTTATTGGCCAGTAGTTGTTTCCTTTCAATCTCTTTTTTGCAAACAGGGCTATCCATTTCACCTCGTTGCTATTGCGACCTTTTGGTGAACTGCACAAATCACTTTTTTCTTAAGAGTGTTTTGTGCGGTTGTACTAAAACGTTTCTACATTTCAGTGCGATTGCACAAAGGGAGATTGGTTTTGCTCTATCCTCCTCATCCAACTCCGAGACTAATCTTCTCCAACTAGTTAGTCTTAAGAGAGACTGCAAAGGTGACCAGCTTATATTTGTGTGTTTGTTGTTTCATCAGCAGTCCTCTATTATCATAATCACACTCAATATCTTTGGAACTGGGATGCTCAGCTCTATTTTAGTGGAACTGCACAAAATGATCAGAATGTTGCATGCTCCAGATAGCTACTTTTTTCCCAACATGCCTTGTTGATTTAGACAGAGCTGGGGGGACGTTGCTGCCAATGAAAGCATGGATCAATTTTAATTTAGAACCTTCTCACAACTCTGTCTTTAGTTTGATGTAATTATTAGCTTCGATCTCCTAATAATTGACATGCATTAGCACGGAAGTTAGTTTTTTATTGTTTCCGAAAGAGCATCGATGGCAAGACACGCAAACAAAAGCTGAAAGCTCACACCATTGTACAATTTCATGTCGTTGGAAAATTATTTGTAGAGTACGTCAATTATGTAAACAAATGATGGAAGCTTGATATCATCGCCAGAAGCCTCTTCATCATCCGGGTCCATGTGCCATGCACAAAATTATACTCCTTCGTTCCTAAATATTTGTCTTTTTACAAATTTCAAACGGGCATATTTTAGAGTGTAGATTCACTCATTTTGCTTCGCATGTGTACTCCCTCTGTTCCTAAATATTCTATTCGTCTTCCTAGAGATTTCAACAAGTGACTACATACGGAGCAAAATGAGTGAATCTACACTCTAAAATATGTCTATATACATCCGTATGTGCCAGTCCATTTGAAATCTCTCAAAAGACAAATATTTGAGTAGTCACTCATTGAAATCTCTAGAAAGACAAATACTACGGAGTATATTTAAGAACCGAGGGGGTTGTGCACAACCGCATGGGAGACTCAGCCCGGTCGTTGTGCCGCATTAATAGTGAGTAATGAGCAGTCCAATCATAGGCCCCACCTTTCCCACTGTAAGTTGCTCTGAATAAGCAACCATCAATACACTCTTCTTTGAATCCACTCATACTAATCCATCCATCACTGTTTATACAGCGCGCTTCAGAAAAAAGAAAAAAAATCTGTGGGACCAAGGCGACTAGCGATCGTCCTGAAAAATAGCATTGGTAGTTATAGCACGGCGTCTATTACTAGAGGGAATAATGCATACACACATGCATGCAGTGCTTCCACCCCGGGTACACACATGCATGCAATTACTCCACTCCGTAGTAGTACAGTACATGGAGAGAAAATTGTGGACTTGATTGCAGTTACCATGCCCTAATTAATTGAGCATTAAACCCAACGCGTCTAAAGTCTCTCTGGTGGTGGAAATGCATTTAGAGAAATGCATCATAATGAAGCGCGCCCTGTAAACTGTGACGGAGGGAGGAGTAGTATGAAGGTGCAAAACCAAGTACGCGTATGGCCATCGGTCAACGCACGTCCTCTTGGCATATCACTGACATGTGGGACAGGAGTGTGAGCAAACCGATCTCAATTGATGGCAAAGAGCCAACCCGCTGTTCCTTGAGAGAGACGAGGGGGCTGTTTGGTTCTCAGCCTAAGGTTGCCACGTCTAACCTTAGTCATGCCACAACAAGTTAGGCATATGTTTGTTTATTGCCACACTTGTGGCTTGCCACACTTTTCTAGTTATATGGCCCACAAGTCATAGGCTCAAATTTTTGCCAAATCTTGCCACACTTGTGGTGGCCATTTTGTTAGCCACACTTTTTGTGGCAGCCACAATTTGCCTAAGATTAGTTGTGGCAAAGTTAGTCATGAACCAAACAAGCCCGAGGAGCAAGAACACACAGACGGGCTCGCATGGAGGCCAAGATATATTCGAGCACGGTTGGTTGATCGATATCATTCATTAAATGTTGGGCTGCCGTTTTCCACCCTTCTCCAGAATAAACGTGTAATTTATCAGAGATAAAAAAATAAGAGTACAGACGCTCCACCATGCAGTTCTAGTAGTAGTACTACTCGTACTACTGCGCTTGGCTCTTCGCCTCTTCGTGAAGTCAAACAATGATGGTACTCCGCATGTTGGGTACTACAGTGTATGCCTCTCACAATCTGACACCGAATGGACTGATGCATGTCCACCGAGGGTAGGTTGCATTAGTCAAAAGGTGTAAGCGAGCTTCACCTTGTCCTTCAAGCTTCTCCTCGTTTTGCGAGTTGATGGGACACACCAAAAAGTAGTGCTAGTCCATACTCCCTCCTTTCCGGTTAATATGGCTTCGAAACTACTACACAGACGATACTTGTTCGGACAGAAGCTAGACGATGGTGAATCCATTGGCATGTTGTAGTTTGCTCATAGGTATGTACGGCTTGATTAGCACTGTCATGCAAGAATCGTGCACCATGAGTCATCTGCATAGCAGCGCTCATATGGCTTAATCTTTTTTGCGGGTAAATGAGAGAGCTTTATTCATACATAAGTATTCTTAGGACGATCAGCTAAGACACTGGTCACTAGGAAGCGAGGTACCCCGCAAAAAAAGAAGTAGGAAGCGAGGTGTTTCATCAAGCCAACTCTCGGCCACATTCAAAGTGCATCAAGCATGGTTCCCACGAAGATGCGCCGCAAGGTTAGCTGACCTGTTTACATGCTGAATAACAAAAAAAGAGGAAATATTACCGAGCGCTACTATTTGTAACAGGACATGAGCCAGAATTAAGCGAGAATTGTGGCGAGTGTTCCATGCAATCAACTTCCATTATCACATGCGAGAACCCTCGAAGAGAACCAAATGTGTTGAAGATTGCTTTATCACATTTTAAAATTATAATAAGAGTGCAGACGCTCCTCCATCCGGTTTGTACTAGTATAGTATGTACCTTTATAGACTATAGTAGTAGTACTAGTAAACTTTGCACTTGGTTGTTCGCCTATTCGGAAAATCGAACAATAATAGCACTAGTAGTAGTATAGTGTATGCTTCTGGCAATCTGACACCAAATTAACTGTTGCATGTCCACCGCCTGAGCGAGGGAGAGCATGCATTAGTCAAAAGTTTCTCCTTGTCCTGTGAGCCACCGCGCGCAAGCTTCTCCCATCCTGCAATCTTCTCCTCGTTCGGCAAGTTGACGGGACACAACAAACTAATGCTAGTCCATACTGCCTCCTCTCCGGTTAATATGGCTTAATTTCAAACAAGATAAATACACTATCTGTCACTATATATTTGTAAAAATATGGTCAGTGGACTTCATAGTATGCTCATTGCGCTCAATATATATATTTTCCAGTGTTTATACGGTCACTAGCTCACCCTGACTAAGTATGTGTGTGCATGCACGTGTAGGTTGAGCACTTGAGCGTGACCGTGTGTGTTCCGTTGTGTGCTCGGACATGCATGCATTAGGGCGTCGCGCTCGTTTTTGCGTCCATGTGTACATGTGACTGTTGCATACACGTAGGCGGAGTACATGTAGGGGCCACTAAGGAGCCGTCAAATCACACAGTAAGTTAGTCGGAAGAAGCAACCATCATTTCACTCTTGAATGACACGTACGCGATATAAAATGGTTGATATGGAGAGAAAAATAAAACCACTATATATGCACTACCAGGAGCCTAAGCTACAAGCCTGCTTGCTTAGGTTGCTCTCTTCACAAGCATAGAACGACGGGCCTGATCCTGCAGCTGGGGGAAGGGAACAATGTTCTGCGTAGACGCGGTCGACATCGGCGACGGAGAAAACCAACAGTCGGTGCGTCCCAATCGGGGGTCACCACGGTATGGGCCGATGCCGCGTCCCAACCGCCCTTCTAGCTACAGCCCGACGTCCTAGGTAGTCCATCTTCCTTTTGGAGTCGGCTTGCTCCACTGCAGTAGCTCCATCTCCATGTCGATCTTTCTCTACTTCTACCGGCTTCTACTTGTGATGAGTTTATGTCTCATGAACTAGTGCCAGTACTATTATTCTAATCACACTTCTTCAATATCTTTGCCATCAGGGATGCTCAGGTCGATTTTAGTGGAACTGCACAAAAGCATCATATGATCCGAGGGGGCCAGCCGTCTTTCATTCGATAGGTTCTACCTGGCCAGGAAATTAAATCATGTTTAGGGTTTAGGTTTTAAGTCGTAGTGACCCCATGAGTAGTTTTTCTTTCGTACAGGCTCTCACAACTTTTTTCTTTAGTTGTGAAGTAAATATTGGCTATGATCTGTGAATCATTGAGATGCATCAGCATGCGTGTTAGTTTTCCTTTTTATTTGATAGAATGTTGTAACGGGGCAACCTTGGAATAGGAATGAAAATGGAGTGGAAAGTTTCTGTTTTTTCGGAGAAAAAATGGAAACGGAGATAAACCAATGTTTCATTTCATTGGATCGCGCCATCGAGCAAAACCAACGTTTAAATCACGTCTGTGGTGTTCGTGTCTCACCCTCCTCCATGGCTCGACCCCACACGGTCGCTCGGCATGCCACTCACCGCAAACCGAGTATACGATAACTTTCCCGCCTGCTTGTCGATGGATCGCGCCATGGAGTACTAGCACTACTGGAAGAGATTGACGAGTTGGGGGAGGACAGCTAGCTGTAGCATGGAATCCCAAGAACTTTTTACATGCATGTTGTAGCCAGCTATTGCGACCTTTGAATGCGGAGCAGCCGCGTGCACCTGGAAGCGGCGCGGGCGACGCTCTCTTAGCTGGCGCGCCGCTTCAATGCCGGCGCTAGTGAGAGGTCGCGTCCGCTCTGGCCGGGCACGAATGCGGCACTGACCATTTCGGGTGGGAAGCACGCGCAGGTGATGAAGAGGGTTCGGGTTGGTCAGGACCGGCCGTGGCAGCGGTCCGGACGTGCGCAAACAAGATATGCTATACGATAATATTGTTGTGTATATAATTAACAACGTAAACAATGTGCCAGTTGGACAAATATGATTGGATATGGAGATGGAAATGGAATTTTACGTAAACACGGATATGCATGTCTATGTCTATGTGTGTGTGCGTGATGACTCTCGCGACATGGAAGCGGGGGCATGTTTTTGATCTAGTTTTCTTTCTTGGTACGTTAGAAAATCAGTTTGTCTAATTCACATCTAGATGTTATGTAAGGATATCACATCTAAGCTCCCACAAGTACATAATGTAGCAACAAGAAAAAAAAACTAGCAAAAAAATAGACCACAAACATAGTGGACATCAACTTAGGGTTTGCACTCTCCACACGCTCGCCGCACTACATATATGTTACATGCTGGAGGCTCAGCGTTCATTTGCTAGGGTTTGCTACATTCACAGTCTCTCACCCTCTCTTCACCAGATCTAAACAAGACTACGTTGGCCTCTTGTCTCTCTCCCCCCCCCCTCACATCTGGTGAAGGAGGCGTCTGTATCCCGTCGCACCGGGAAGGGGAAGAGGTGCAACGTTCACTCTATCGCCTTTGGCGATGGAGGCAATCCATTACCGGCTACGCTGTTCTCTTTCACCCAGTGCCTGTGCGGGAGGGCCACCAACCCCTTCTTCCTCGCTGTCGTACCGAGTGTGGGCAGATCCGGCCTCCCGCCCCACGCCTTGCCACATCCCGACGACCCTAAGGTATAAGTTTCTTTGAAACCGTCGTTGGTCTAGCTGCATGTGGATCTTTTTCGATCTTTAGTCGAATCTTGGTTTTGGTTCAAAGAGGAAAGAATGGTGCGGTGGGCTGGAGAAAGAATCTAGGACGTGGTTCAATGAGGAAAGGAGGGGCCGAAAGTAGTATAGATTGGCTATCCAGCCGCTTTGTAGGTTAAAAAGGGAAAAGGAGGGTAACCCAGTACACACATCTGTAAGGAACCGATCTCTTTGTTGAAAAGGGAAAGAAACTGGGGGTCAGGTAGTTTGTGCAGGACTAGATTTGCTGCCCTCACATAGGAAGAAGGTTCAAAGAGAACAAATATCGGAGCAACACATATATGCTGCTTGGCTACATACTCTGCATCACCCATTTATACGTGTGGACGCACATGGTGCTGGCATGTCCCATACATCTATTTTGCTGTTGTTAATCTAAGAATGCCGCCAGAAAATTAAAGCAATGCCACTGTTAAAAGTAAATTACATTTTTTAACGAATGTTGTTTCAAGAAAATGTCTCTGTTAATATGAATCAATGCAACCGTTTTACAAATGCTACTGTCCTACTTTGTTTTCCATCCAAGATAAGTTAGATGCTTCTTTCTGTCACCATTTGTTTCATCCTCCTTTATTGGACAGTAATTGTTTCCTTTTTTGCCTCTGTTAAAACAGGGGTCATGATTCCACTTGTTGCTATTGCGACATTTTTCTTTGCTACTCGAAACACTTATGTTTTAAGAGTGTTTTGTGCAGTTCAACTTGAATGTCACACCGGTGACTTTGCTTAATTTTGGTGGAACTACACAAAAGGAGATCGAGATTTGTTTCCAGTCTTCGCATCGATTCAACTTGTTGCTATTGCGACATTTTGCTTCGCTACGCGAAACACTTTGCTTGATTTCAGTGAAACTGCACAAAACGAGATTGGAATTCCTATTCGTGTTGACAGATTCGTATTTTATCTTGTCCGTCTCATGAAAGGTCAGTACAGGCCTTCATCCACATGATTGTGCAGTGTGCTTTGAGATGTTATGCTACTTGTATTGGTACTGTTTTAAATAAATGTTGAATTGAAGCTATTGTATTGCTGTCTTTTCCCATTAAGTAGTGAACAAAAACGGGACCAACCCGACATGATGCTTGTTGCTTTGTTACAACAAACTTTGCATCACCCCCTTTATAAGTAGATGGAAGCACATACTGTTGTTGCACCCACTCTCCCCTGGAACTGTTTATGCTTTTCGTTAATCTAATGTCGCTGGTAAAATTAAGCAATGCCACTCTCATAATTAATCAACTACTAAATCTTAGTTCAAAACTGCAACACTTGTTAGGAATGGTAATATCCTGCTTTGTAGTTCTTTCTACATGTTTAACCAAGGTATTGTTAAGATAATGTCTCTATTAAAATGAATCAGTTGCATTGTTTTAGGAATGGTACTTTTCTGCTTTGTCGTTCTTTATACATGTTGAAACAAGGCATTGTTAAGATAATGTCTCAGTCAATATGAATGAATCACACTGGTGGAGAATTGCTACTCTTCTGCTTTGTTTCCCATTAAGATAAAGTAGATCAATAGATGGTTTTCTTCTGGGAGAATGAGTCATCAACCGTTATTTCTCAGTAATTGTTTCCCTTATACGTATTGTTGCTTACAGGGATATCAAAATTAAAGCTCGCTTGTATTCCGACTTCGATTTTAGTTGAACTACACAAAAAGAGCCAATGTGTCCAAGGCAAACTGCTGCATTACTGGGTCCAGTTGGTCGTTCCACTTTGCAGAAAGAAGCAGTAACTGTTTGTGCTACATTACAGAAGGAATGACCGAGAAGCTTTACAGAGTATTATTAGACACCGGTGACATGACTAGTCTGTAGAGACCATTGGCAATTTAACAACACATGGAGTGCCCTGGGCAAAAAGTGCCCAAACATGTACAAGAAGCTACGACAGGACGATCATAGGCATTACATATTTTGAATGGGAAAAGCTTGTCAAAGTTTAATCATTGATGTTAGCAAGAAGACGTTAGTTTAATATATTGGAATTGGAAAACCTTGTCAAAATTTGCTCATTGATGTTAGCCAGAAGACATGCATTTGATGTTTTTGAGTGGGACGCCCTTGCTGTGAGCAGCGTCGAGTGTTTTTTCCTATTCCTGTGTTCAGTTTACAAGTAAATAGTTACTCTGCTGAGATATTCCTATGTTAAGAGTTTGTTCTGAATATTGTCTATGTAATGCCAGGCCTTGTGTTTCATTGCAAAGTTCAGCTTGGAATGTTGTGGATGCGTCATCACGAGCTGTTCACCGTGCCTCCTGAGAATAATGCTTCGTATTGTTTTGCATGTCGATCTAATGCCAGTGATTTGCTTGTTAAGAAGATCATCCTCTTCTGTTGTTTCCGTGCTTAAGAAGTTCATCGTTTGATGTTTCATTCATAGCCTATACGACAAGTCGGGTAGGTTAGACGTGAAACCATATGATATTCCGACCAACTCATGATATTAGGCGGTGATTGGATCATTGTTTTCCAACCAAAACCGCTTGTAAATTAAAGCAGATGGTCTCGGGCAAAGGCGCTTGGTTGGTCGATTTCGACTAGTAAAATATCAAAAGTACTTCACACACGATAAAAACGTTGAATGACACTCGGACGATTGCTAATCCAGCCGTTAGCTGCTATTTGAGCGTTACCCATGGATGGCATGATACGCACGTCGTGCATGTATCATCTGGTAATGTCGTCCATATAGCAGTGCTCGTAAAATATACACTGGTCTCTCAAATTACACGCGTAACCTGTCGGTTTTACTTACAGACCTTGGGCCTATATTTTACGCGTTGTTTCCGATGACGACTAAATTACACTTGTATGTTAATACAAGTTTGAAATAAACCAGAGCTCCCAAGCGGGGCCTTACCATTTCATGCCGTCTCAGTTTCTCGAAGGTGCTCATAGGTGCCCGATGATCCTGGCTTCCTGAATGAGCAGCGGGCGCTATATCAGACCATCTGTATGGCCCGCAAGGCCCTCTCCATTGTCCTTCGAGTTGTTGCGCTCGCCGTGGCGCGAAGCATTGTTAACATCGTCAACGAACATGAGGATTCAGGAGATGACTTTATTTTGACTGGATGACACTAGGACCCACTAGGGCCATAGCCGTACGTACGCAAGTGCCTCCTAATTATGTACAACTATATTTTTTCTTCTTTCTCATGGTTTCCTGACATCACTGTCCCACACCATTGTCAACCTATGTAGTCAATATAAATGAGAGAATTGCACAAGGTGCGGCCAACAGCTGGGACCAAGCAGCTCGAGCAGTATTTTTGTTTTTGAGGCGTGAGCACTGCAGAGTTTTTTTTGGTGATGATTTCGTTGTTGTTTAGAGGAGAGCAGGGTATTAACTGGGCGGGCTGTGGCCCGTCTAGCACAGGCCAGATATCCAGCCCAGATACTAATTTTTTCAAGATGAAAATGGCTAGCCCAGCTATACGTCTTTTTGAGGAATACCCAGGCAAGGTCAACTTGTTATTCTCCGCCCCGTTGGGCTGCAAATCTTTCCTAGGAGGGATGCATTAGGCTTAACAGGAAAATGGGCTTTAAAAATAATAAATGAGATGTAATTATAAAAACTGGGCAGTAACTATAAAAATGCACCAAACACGAAATTAGTTTATAAAATATTATTTTTGGATTTTGAAAATCTTCAATTTTCATTGTTGCGAGCGCAATGTTTCATTGGATTTTTACGTAATACAAATTTATATTTAATCTTACTAGAAATTTCAGGATAAAAATATTTCAGATCCCATCAAAATTTGGGAAATTTTATTGAATTCTGTCTTCAACGGTTGGTTGAAATTATTAATCGTTGTCCTAGCTAGAAAATGGGTTGTACTTTTAACAAAGTGTAAATGGGCTGTTGTAAATTCCATTAGAATTCAAAAATGGGTTGTACATTCTTACAAAACGCAAATGAGCTATAAGTTCTCTGCCACACACTTGTGGGCCTAATAAGCGGCGCGTCCCCTAAAAAAATAAGTTGACGCGTATGCAAGGCTTTTTCAACTTATTATAGTCAACACATGGTTCTAGCAGCAGTTTCCGTTGGATGTCTATCCAACGGATGCCGTGCTTCTTCTTAAACTCGGATATTCTTAGCTTCGGCCGCCCAAAAAATGATTCCTCCCCCTGACATCTGGGGTGCACCGTTTCGGAGGCTGGCCTGTGGGCCTACTAAGTTGCAGCGTACCAAGGGCTTTGTCAACTTAGTCAATATAAATGATTCTAGCTTCAGGGACCGCACGATGTCCATCCAACGGCCGTAGTGCTTCTTCAACCTCTGGTCTTCTTGGTCCAGCCGCCCAAAGTAGCGCCGGTCGTGCCGCCTGCTCCTGCTTCCCGTGGCCGGCTATGCTGCCGCGGAGGCCTCACCGCCCCCATACTACTCCCACCGCTGACCAGGCCATCCGTCCACTCACCCACACCCCATGTTATTCTGCGGCGACGACAGCCTCACACTGCAACCGAACCAGTGAACGCTCGTACTCCTCTCCATGTGGGCATCCACTACCGCGTCTTGCCCGGCTCCGCGTCGTCCCCTTCCTAGGCCTCGCCGTCGTCCACCGCCGTGGTGCTCACGGCGCGGCGTGGTCAATGTGGTCAACGACCGACTTCCATCGGAAGAGTACTGTACGTGGAGAGGCTGACAGCTGGGTTCATGGCAACCACAAGGAAGTGCCTCCTTATTACGAAGAAAATAATTATTCCTCCACCTGACAGCGGGGACCCACCGGATGGGCCACCAGTATTTTGCCAAAAAAATGGTTTCCCCCCTGACTGCTGGGACCCACCGGACGGGCCACCGTATTTCGCGAAAAAATGTTCCCCCCGCTGTCAGCTCGGACCCACCGGAAGTGCCTCCTTATTACGCACAAAAAAATGAATACTCCCCCAGCTAGCTGGGACCAACCTTGGTGGGAGGCTGACTTGTGGGCCTACTAAGTTGACGGGGACGAAGGGCTTTGTCAACTTAGTCAATATGAACGATTCTAGCTCCAGTGACCGTACGATGTCCATCCAACGGCCGTAGTGCTTCTTCAATCTCTGGTATTCTTGCTCCAGCCGCCCAAAGCAGCGCCGGTCGTGCCGCATGCTCCTGTCTTCCGTGGCCGGCTGTGCTGCCGCAGAGGACTCACCGCCCCCTACTATTCCCACCGCTGGCCAGGCCCTGCGGCGACGACAGCCTCACACCGTAGCCGAACCAGTGAACCCTCGTACTCCTCTCCGCACGGGCTTCCACTGCCGCGTCTTCCCTGGCTCTGCGTCGTCCCCTTCCTAGGCCTCTCCGTCGTCCACCGCCGTGGTGCACTCCGCACGGCGTGGTCAACGTGGTCAAGGAACGACTTCCATCGGAAGATTACTGTACGTGGAGAGGCTGACAGCTGGGTCCATGACCACAGCCTAGTTTTTTGTGATTTGCCAAGTAAGTCGCTTTGTCAGGCCTGTTGGGCTGCAAATCTTTCAAGATGAGGAGAGCTTTCATTCGGCTCGCCGAGAAAATGGCCCATTAGTAATGAGAAATGAGCTGTACATTTTTAAAACACATCAAACCGGCAATTAGTTTCAAATATCTTTTTTTTATTTCAAGATTTTAAATTACATTAATTTTTATGCATGGAGAATTTGTTGGATTTTATATTGATATACATTTATTTTTAAAATCAGTTTGAATGTGAGTCAAAATTTTGGGATTAAAAATAGTTCGGACCGCACCGAAATATGCAAAATTTCATATACTTTTTTAACCGTGGCCACAATATGGGCTGTAATGCTAACAAAAAGAATATGAGATCCAAAAAAACCTTAAGAATTAGCAAACTAGGTGTAAATTATTAGAAATAATGGCAGATGGGTTGTATGCTGTTTTCCACAGATTTGAGGTTTTCCTAAAAAAAGGTTGACGCACAAGCACTGACTGTTGGATGTCCATCCAACGGCCATCGTGCTTCTTCAATCTCTGCTCTTCCTGCTCCAGCCGCTCAAACAAGCGCCGACGGGACTGCCTACTCCCTCCTCCCCGCGGCCGGCTGTGCTGCCGCGCAGGCCTCACCGGCCCACCGTACTCCCATCGCTGGCCTAGCCATCCCTCTAGTCACCCACACCTGCTATTATTCTCCGGCAATGGCAGACGAACCAGTAAACCCTCATACAGTCATACCCCCCACCGCATTGGAAACAACTGCCGAGTCTTCCCTGCCTTCATATCGTCCCCTTCCTAGGCCTCGCTGTCCTCCACCGCCGTGGTGCTCTCAGCGTGGTGTGGTCAATGTGGTCAACGACCGACTTCCATCGGAAGAGTACTGAGGGAGTCCTGGATTAGGGGGTCTCCGGACAGCCGGACTATATCCTTTGGTCGGACTGTTGGACTATGAAGATACAAGATTGAAGACTTCGTCTCGTGTCCGGATGGGACTCTAGTTGGCATGGAAGGCAAGCTAGGCAATACGGATATGTATATCTCCTCCTTTGTAACCGACCTTGTGTAACACTAGCCCCCTCTGGTGTCTATATAAACCGGAGGGTTTTAGTCCGTAGGACAACATACAATCATACCATAGGCTAGCTTCTAGGGTTTAGCCTCTCCGATCTCGTGGTAGATCAACTCTTGTAATACTCATATCATCAAGAATAAATCAAGCAGGACGTAGGGTTTTACCTCCATCAAGAGGGCCTGAACCTGGGTAAAACATCGTGTCTCCTGCTCCTGTTACCATCCGCCTTAGACGCACAGTTCGGGATCCCCTACCCGAGATCCACCGGTTTTGACACCGACATTGGTGCTTTCATTGAGAGTTCCTCTGTGTCGTCGCCTTTAGGCTTGATGGCTCCTACGATCATCGATAGCGATGTAGTCCAGGGTGAGACTTTTCTCCCCGGACAGATCTTTGTGTTCGGTGGCTTCGCACTGCGGGCCAACTCGCTTGGCCATCTGGAGCAGATCGAAAGTTATGCGCCTGGCGACCAGGTCAGGTTTGGAAGCTTAAACTACACGGCCGATATCTGCGGAGACTTGATCTTCAACGGATTGGAGCCCCTGCCTTGTGCGCCACGTGGTCACGATGAGTATGATTTAGCTCTACCATCGGATAGTGTTCAGAAGATCGCACCGGCAGCCACTCCGAGCCTCAATTTGGAGCCAGTTGCGCCGTCCACAGACGGGTGGATAGACCTTGTCATGGAGGCTGTATCGTCAGTGGCGATCGAGCCGAATATCGACCTTACCCTTCACGAGAGCCATGTTGCCAAACTGCCGGATCCTTCTCTAGCCACGGATTCCGAACCGCCTGCGCCCGTTCCTATCGAATACGATTGGGCGCCGATCATGGTGTTTACCTCCGCGGATATTTTTTAGCATTGGCCCTTCGGCGACATACTGAACTCATTAAGGTCTCTCTCCTTGTCAGGAGGATCCTAGCCGAACTATGTCCGGCAGGATTGGGATGCGGATGACGAAGAAATTCGCCGCCCACCCACCACCCACTTAGTAGCCACTGTCGATGACTTAACCGACATGCTCGACTTCGACTATGAAGACATCGACGGTATGGACGACGATGCGGGAGACGAAGAGGAACCACTGCCCACAGGGCACTGGACAGCCAGCTCATCATACGATATATACATGGTGGACACACCCAAAGAAGGCAATGGCGACGAGACAACGGAGGATGACCCCTCCAAGAAGCAACCCAACTGCCGGCGTCAGCGGCGCCGCTCTAAGTCCCGCCAAGGCAAAAGTGGTGATACTGGCACAGGAGATAATAGCACACTGGACAGTGCCGAAGACAGCAACAATCCCCTCCAGCAAGATTTAGGGCAGGAGGATGGAGAAGCCAACCCTCCAGAGAGAGCAGCAGATGGATAGGCGGAGGATGATAATTACATGCCTCCCTCCGAAGACGAGGCAAGCCTCGACGATGACGAATTCAACATGCCTGAGGATCCCGTCGAACAAGAGCGCTTCAAGTGCCGGCTTATAGCCACGACAAATAGCCTTAAGAAAAAGCAGCAGCAGCTTCAAGTTGATCAAGATTTGCTAGCTGACGGATGGACTGAAGTCCTGACGGCCGAGGAATATAAACCCGAACGCCCCTCTAAGAGTTACCCAAAGTGCAGGTTGCTACCCCGACTGGAGGACGAAGCACCGAAACCTACATCCCCGATGTATGACGCGGCTGATCGACCACCTCGTGGTCGCGATAGAGAGACATTCCAACCAAAAGCTCAGCCCGCACCCCGAGGCCATTAAAATAAAAAGGCATGGGAAATATGCCAGACCTGCGAGATGTATTGGAGGACAAAGCAAAACATGCAAGATCAATCTACGGATCACGAATGCGTGCCACTATGCGAGACGATGATCGTCACGCCAGATACAGTAAAAGTAAGTCCGACTGGGCCGAACACAGCGGGCAAGACTCATTCGAGCTGCGTCACGACATAGCCCAGTACAGAGGCGCCGCACACCCCCTATGCTTCACAGACGAAGTAATGGATCATCAAATCCCTGAGGGTTTCAAACCCGTAAATATAGAATCATACGACGGCACAACAGATCTTACGGTATGGATCGAGGATTTCCTCCTGCATATCCACATGGCCCACGGTGACGATCTACACGCCATTAAATACCTCCCACTCAAGCTCAAAGGACCAGCTCAGCATTGGCTCAATAGCTTGCGAGCAGAGTCCATTGGCTGTTGGGAGGATCTGGAAGCCGTATTCCTTGACAACTTCCAGGGCACTTACATGCGACCCCCATATGCCGATGACTTGAGCCACATAATTCAGCAGCCAGAGGAATCGGCCAGGCAATTCTGGACACGGTTCCTAACAAAGAAAAATCAAATCGTCGACTGTCCGGATGCAGAGGCCCTAGCAGCTTTTAAGCACAACATCCGCGACGAGTGGCTCGCCCGGCACCTTGGCCAGGAAAAGCCGAAATCTATGGCAGCCCTCACGACACTCATGACCCGCTTTTGTGCGGGAGAAGACAGTTGGCTGGCTCTCCGCGATAACATATCAAAGAAACATGGTACTTCGGATACCAAGGATGGCAATGGCAGGTCATATCGCAACAAACATAAGCGCCGCATTAACAGCGACAATACCGAGGATACGACAGTCAATGCCGGATTCAAAGTCTCTAAACCCGGTCAGTGGAAAAAGCCATTCAAAAGAAGCACTCTGGGCCCGTCCAGTTTGGACCATATACTCGATCGCTCGTGCCAAATACACGGCACCCCCGACAAGCCGGCCAACCACACCAACATGGATTGTTGGGTGTTCAAGCAGGCCGGCAAGATAAATGCCGAAAACAAAGATAAGGGGTCACATAGCAATGACGAGGAGGAGGCCGAGCAGCCGAACACCGGAGGACAAAAGAGGTTCCCCCCACAAGTGCGGACGGTGAACATGATATACGCAACCCACATCCCCAAGAGGGAGCGGAAGCGTGCGCTCAGGGACGTATATGCGTTGGAGCCAGTCGCCCCAAAGTTCAACCCATGGTCCTCCTATTCGATAACCTTCGATCGAAGAGACCACCCCACTAGTATCCGTCATGGCGGATTCGCCGCACTGGTCCTAGACCCAATCATTGACGGATTTCACCTCACTCGAGTCCTAATGGATGGCGGCAGTAGCCTGAACCTGCTTTATCAGGATAAAGTGCGCAAAATAGGTATAGACCCCTCAAGGATCAAACCCACAAAAACGACCTTTAAAGGTTGAAAGTGCGTTATATCGACTAGAGGGGGGTGAATAGGTGATTTTTATGAAAGTCTTCAGAACATGGGAGTTTTGAAGACAAACGATAAAATTAAACCTATTACCATGCAGCGGAAGGTAGGCTACACTAGGCAAACCATAGTCAGGTATTCAATGAAGTGAAAGCACAAAGACTAATAGCAGCTAGGTAGTAAGGATCAGGTAGGAAGATATTGTGAAGCCAAACAGAACACGCAGTCACTCAGTGAAGACAAATGATAGAGCAAACATACAATGACTTCACAAGGAGTAACAGTAAGTAAAGTGAAGTGAAGATGAAACCAGTGACTCGTTGAAGACAATGATTTGTTGGACCAGTTCCAGTTGTTGTGACAACTGTACGTCTGGTTGGAGCGGCTAGGTATTTAAACCTTAGGACACACAGTCCGGGACACCCAGTCCTGAACATGCAGCTCAGGACACCCAGTCCTCACCGTATTCTCCTTGAGCTAAGGTCACATAGACCTTGCCCAATCACTCTGGTAAGTCTTCAAGGTAGACTCCCAAACCTTCACAGACTTCGTTCACCGGCAATCTACAATGTCTCTTGGATGCTCAGAAAGCGACGCCTAACCGGCTGGAGGATGCATAGTCCTCAAGTGTAATAAGTCTTCAGATCACACAGACAAGAAGACTTAAGTGATGCCCAATTCTCTCTGGCTCTGTTGGTTAGGGCTTTATCCTCGCAGGGAATTCTCTCTCAAAGGCTTTGAGGTGGGTTGCTCTCAAACGACAAAAGCCGTACTTTCAATCTGAGCAGCCAACCGTTTATGGTTGTAGGGGGTGGGCTATTTATAGCCACTTGGCAACCCAACCTAATTTGTCTGAAATGACCCTGGGTCACTAAGGAACTGACACGTGTCCGAACGGTCAGATTTCAAACTCACACGGCAACTTTACTTGGGCTACAAGCAAAGCTGACTTGTCCGACTCTGGACAAGATTCGCTCTCATAGTCTTCACTCGAAGACATAGGTTTTTGGTTTGGGCATCACTTCAGTCATTCTGACTGGTTCTCTTGGACCCCACTTAACAGTACGGTGGTTCCTATGACTCAACACAAAAGAAAAAGAACTACGAAAGATCTAAGTCTTCGAGCTCCATAGGCTTCATATCGTGTCTTCTCTTGTCATAGTCTTCAATGTGAATATCTTCATATACCACCTTTGACTTCAATGTCTTCATAAAGTTTTAGGGGTCATCTCTGGTAGTAAAACCGAATCAATGAGGGACTTCTACCTGTGTTATCCTGCAATTCTCACAAACACATTAGTCCCTCAACTATGTTTGTCGTCAACACTCCAAAACCAACTAGGGGTGGCACTAGATGCACTTACAATCTCCCCCTTTTTGGTGATTGATGACAAACTAGTTGAAGTTTTCAACGGGGAATATAATTTGTGAAATTGTAAAGAATAAGGAATTGTCTTCATAAGTTGCAAGGGCTCCCCCTGAAGATGTGCATATGAGTTAATTTGCTTTTGGAATGCAAATGCACATGGAAGGTTGTACTTGTGGAGATCCACTTCAACTTATGATGACAATCCACTATGCATGTGAAAGTATATGAAGATAATGACATGCATAATGGAAAATGGACGTCTGTAGAATGAGCTAAGTGCGGAATTTATCGTCGCACATGCGGAATTTATCTTCGCAAAACAAGGTGGCAAATAAGTAGCAGACGACCATCTAGTTTAAGTGTTACAACTCATAAGAACCAAATGTAGCAAAAACGAGAGTTGTAAGCATGAAGCAAAATATAAAGCACCTGCCCATATGGACCCGCTTGAAGACTATCAATCTCATATGCTTCTCCCCCTTTTGTCCGTAATGACCAAAAAGGTTTGAAGACATAGAGCCTCTACTCGTTCCCATGAGGAGTAGGTGCAGAAGAGTAGCAGGGTTGTTGGTGTTGTTTGGCGGTGCAGAAGAGCTTGGAGGTGCTGAAGGAGGTGGCGATGAAGTAGCATCATCTTCTTCCTCAATAATTCTGGCAGTCACTGTGGCAGCAGAGGAAGAGAACTTAGAGTCTTCAAGGGATGGAGTTCCTAGCAGCACAGCCCTTCGAGGAGGTGTGGAGTCAAACTTGAATCTCTCAGTGAAGCCATCCTCTTGAAGATCAGCTTCAGAACACATCATCGAGAGCCCTTTCCATGTGCGGCGACAGGTTTCATGGGCAACAAAAGCATTCTTGGTGGCAAGATTTCGAGTGCGATTAACATCCACCAAGAGGCTTTTCATCTGACGCTTCAGCCAGTCATGATGCCTATCCTGTTTCTGATGTAGAGCCACAAGAAGCTCTCGGTCATTGAGAACACGAGTGCGCTTCTTGGGTCTTGGAGCAGTGGCACTGTCAGTGGCTTCAGTTGAAGCAGGGTGTGGTGCACGTGTAGTGCCAGCCAAAGGATACACCCAAGAAACTGCTTCAACGCCTTCAACATTTTGAGTAAAACTCTGATGTTCTGCATTCTGAAGACTTAGAGGTTGCTTGGCAGGCTCAGAATATATGGCTTCAGTAGACATGTCCACGTCAGGCAAGAAGATCCGATGGTTGCGGGCTGAGGGTTGATACAAGATGCCGGAGTGTAGCTTGATCAGCCGCATGACCCAAGGGGCGTAGAACTTCAAACCAAACAGATCAATGCCTGATGCAGCAAGTTGGCGTATGAAGAAGTCCTGTGCATTGAAGCATTTGCCATGAAGTATATAGAAGACCAAAGTCTTCATTGCACCCTGAAGCTTGGCATTTGGAGAGTGCCCTTTGATAGGCCAGAGAGTTTGCCTGATGATGTGATAGATGGTTCTGGGCAGGTACTCAAGGTCTTCAATGAAGAACTCTGTGGGATAAGCAGCATCTTGGGGCAATGGCTTCATCATGCTGAGCATTTGACTCATATCAGGTTCTGGCCGCTGAAAGATGCTCTCAATAGCTTCAGCATGCAGCTGACAGCCTTGCTCGAAGAGATCGCCAGGAGTAGGCAAGCCAGTGAGCTCAATGATGTCAAATGCATTGGCTTCGTGATGGACGTTGCCAGTCATCCACTCCAGGACCCAAGTCTTCGGATCTCTGCTATACCCTTTGATGTGAAGTGTGGCATAGAATTGTAGCAGCAGCTCTTCATTCCAATGCTCTTCATCAGTAACAAACTGGAGCAGACCCACTTGCTTGAAGCAATCCAACGCTTCTTCTAGACAGGGCAGACCAGCTATAGCTTCAACATCAAGGCGCTTGTGTGGGAAGATGCGACCTTGGTTGTAAAGAATGCAAGAGTAATAGCTTCGCTGAGGATAGCTCCAGAACTGATCAGATGATATCCTTTCCCTTGAGTAGGGGTTCCTGGAGCTACTGAAGAACGTGTTGTCTGCCCTGAAGCCATTGATGTTGAAGGAGCCAGGTGCTGATGCAGGACCGGGAAACCTTGGCAGTCTTGGGATTGGCTTCTGGACCTGAGGCATGTGCTCAACATGATAGTTGAATTGGGGACCGGCAACAGACTCAGGAACAGAAGTGGCGGGATCAGTGGCTTCGCTATCTTCTGAAGCTTTTGCTGGGGAGGGCTCCACATTAGCTTCATTGGTGGTTGTGGCAGCCTCAAGATTTTCATCCTCCACTTGACTAGCTGGAGGGTCGGTCACAGGCAGGTTCTCCTGGAGAACTGCTTCTTGGTGGAACAAGGGAGTGGGATCTTTTGGTACTTCTTCTTCTGCGGCTAATGCAGCCGGAATGTTTTTAGCAGAGACTTGAGGCCTTGGACCTTTGCGAAGCCTGCAGAACGCAGACGACGGCTGTGGAGTTGGAGTGGGCTAGGCCTCATAGTCTTCTTCCTCTTGTGGGCGATCCGCCCATGAAGCATCCTGTGCAATTAGCGTCAGTGGACGACCAATGCTGATGAGTTTGTTGTTTTCAAACTGAGGAAGGACTGCATCATCTTCTACATTATCATGATGACCAATGTCTTCAGCAGCGATGGGATCAGCTGCTGGAATGTCTTCAGCTTCAGGAGCCCCTGTGGAAGCAGGCTCATGAACTGTCAGTTGACGTTCTGCGTCAGGAAGAACCATAGAAATGGGTTCAACTATCAAGGGCTCTGTAGGAGCAGCCCGAGCTTTCTTGGTCTTTCTCTTTTTCTTGGTGGGGGCAGTAGGAGAGGCTTCAGAGTGTTTCCTCTTCCTGGCTTCGAGCCAGTCATTCTTGTTGGGAAGACAATCGGAACTACTTCTTGCCTTGGTGCATCAGATTCAGCCGTAGCAGGCTTCTTCTTCTTCTCTGCGGCCATCCTGGGGTCGATGCCAGGACGCCCAAGTGCTTTGCACTTCTCAGCCTCATTATAGGCTTGCACACATCTGTCAGCCAGAGTCTTCATGCGCTCACGCAAACCCTGAGCTTCTGCACGCTTCTTCACAAAGGCTTCCTTGAGCTCGTGCATCATTGTCTTGAAGTTCTTCACTTCTTGCACGCTGAGCTTGGCCATATGCTTCTTGAACTGAGCCTTTTCATAGTCCATCTTCTGCATCAGTTCAACAATGCGTCGGGCAATAGCAAGTTCTGAAGCAATGGCGCCTTGGTAGGCGACACTGAGGCCAATAGGTAGCTGCAGATCTTCAAAGCTGATGTTTGGCGTGTCAAACCACTCGTCAATGAAGTTGTGGATGATGGTGACATCAAAGAGAGGCAGATCATTGAAGATTTCTGCTTCTTCTTTGCACTTGATGAGTTGCTCAAGAGCGTCATCTGCAAGATCTTCATCACTTGACAGATCAATGTCGTCATTGTGCAGCATGGTAGCAGCTGTTAGCTCTTTGCCAGTGTGAGACAGAGGCATCTTGGCCTTCTGGGGCTTGGAGACGCGTGATAAATCTTCAGACTGCACACTGTCTTCAGGAGGTGCAGTTGCCAATGGCTTCGCCCTTGAGATTTTTGGTGAAGGGGCTGGCTTTGAAGCTTTTGGCTTCTTCAACTGCTTTGGCTTCGACACTGCAGGCGCGTCATCAGACTCAGTGTCAGCCGCAGGCTCATTCACTGCAGTCCCTTGAACCAAGATGTAGGTGATGAGGCCTTCAAGGTTGGCGAAAGGACCGATGACATTGGGTTCTGCATGTCGTGTGCCATCTGCCCTTGGAGATGAGGGACCAGGGTTGAAGTCTAACCCAAAAGTCTTCATGTTCTGCTTCATAGAGTTTTGAGCAAACTGGAAGTTGCGCTTGAACAGATTGTCGTCATGACACCATAGCAGTGACGACGAGTGTGCATCAGCAGGCTGTGGTCCACGGACCATGCATGGATAGAAGCCTTGAGCAATGGCTTCATCTCTGGACCTGGGTAGAAGAATCTTGAATAGGATGTCTCCCCACGGTCTCTTGATGGTGTTTTTCTCAGCATACTCCTGGGTCACAAATCTGTATTTGAACCATTGTTCTACACAATACCTTCGAATCCATTGGATCCGGGTCTTGCGCTGACTGTAATCCTCTTCAGGATCTGTCTTGTACATTTCTGAGAGTTCATCTGGCAGATCTCTGGAGGTCTCACCATGATGCTTTCTGCCACCCTTCCTTGCTGCCTTTTCTGAAGCCATAAACCTTAACTTGAAAGGCTTCAAGACGTTCAAAGGATTGAAAGGTTTTTGTTTGCTGGACCAACAGGAACTGGCTTCGGGAGAATTTATGTGATGCTGTAAGAATTCTGCAAATGAATGCAGACTATGAGAACCAAAGGATTCTCCCACGGACATGTACCTGTGACAGCATTAAGGTGTGAGGGAAGGGGAAGAGGTCATATGCATTCTCAGAAGATTTTGAAGATAAATCAGTTTAGAAGACATTGACCTCATCGTGCGAAGACATTCACTCATAGATAAGAAGTTGGTTCCAGATTTGTACGAATCCACAGATCAGTACAAGTGAGGAATCTAACTACTTTGTGAAGCACAAGTGAATATACTAGGCATGTTATGAGATGCAGTATGAGAGAGATCTAGCTTGTGTGAACAGAAATTGCTTGTGGTAGAAAGTGACAGATCAATAGGATCAACGGTGCTGTACAAAAGGGAGTTTTATTTACCACACTGAGAACTGCTAGACGGAGTGGGAGATGAGGCCGAGCAGTTCACTCTTCCGTGCCCTAACTTGGCGACGGAGGACACCTATGGTGATGGCGGAGAGGACGATGTCCGCGGTCGGCGTGAAGACGGCGTCGGAGAGGTTGCGGCAGCGAAGCGCTTCGTCGCCAGCGTCGTCGAGAGCTAGCGGTGGCGCTAGGGTTCGTGCGAGGGTGGAAGAAGAGATAATGACCGATGTGAGTGTGTATTTATAGGCACAGGGGCGGCATTGTGCTATTACACAGGTGCCCCTGGAGATTCGCATCTGAGGAACACGTGGCCAGTATGTGGAATTTTGGGGTTTGTTCCACGTCCCACGCACGCCTGGATTGTCGGGTGGTCGTTCCTACTTCTCCAGATTTCATGTGGAGGAATGAGCATTGAAAACGGACTTAATGGTTGTCTCTGTATCTTCTGTTGACAAGGACGCAGAGAAGACATTCGACAGTTTCAATAGAATGCATATGACTTGGAGAGATAGAGTTTGACATAGAAAGCATAGAGAAGTTGGGGTCCGATCACATTCACTTAGTTCAAAAGATTCAACACGAAGACATAGCTATAAGTGAATGCTGTAGAGGACAGAACACTAGCATATATATATATATATATATATATATATATATATATATATATAATAAACATAGTGAAGATAATCATGAAAATATGTTGAGTTCGAAGCCAAACCAAATGTGAAGACATTGCAAGGTAATGCCATGAGTGAAACACTTCAAAATAGAACGTTTGGTGGTGGCGTTACCCACCTATAGGAAGTATTAGACCCAGACACGGCGCACAATTATCATGGCGCTCCGAAGTCAAATTCCACATTAATGTATTCACACTTAGAATGTATGTCTTCATTGATTGAAGATATACTTCACTTCATGTGTTGCACATCTAAGTCATCAATATGCATATGGGTTAGGATGTGTGCCTGATCACAGGACATTTGAGGATTCCAGGATATTTAGCTCACACCGTAACTTGCAAAACCTCTTCTCATCCAAGGGCTTGGTGAAGATATCTGCCAATTGCTCTTCAATGTTGACGTGTATGATATCAATGTCTTCCTTCACAACATGATCTCTGAGAAAGTGATGACGAATTTCAATGTGCTTTGTCTTTGAGTGCTGAACTGGGTTGTTGGCAATCTTGATTGCGCTTTCGTTGTTGTAGTAAAGTGGCACTTGCTTCAGATGAATGCCATAGTCCTTGAGTGTTTGCTTCATCCACAAAAGCTGAGCGCAGCAAGATCCAGCAGCAATGTATTCAGATTCAACAGTGGAGAGAGATACACAGTTCTGCTTCTTTGAAGACCAACATACAAGTGATCGTCCCAGAAAGTGACATGTGCCTGATGTGGACTTGCGATCAACTTTGTCACCAGCATAATCAGCATCCGAGAATCCAACCAGATCAAACTCTGAGCCCTTTGGATACCATAATCCTAGAGTTGGGGTGTGAGCCAAATATCGAAGAATTCGCTTCACAGCTAAGTGATGCGACTCCTTTGGTGCCGCTTGAAATCGAGCACACATGCAAACACTAAGCATAATATTTGGCCTAGATGCACATAGATAAAGTAAAGAACCAATCATGGAGCGGTATACCTTTTGATCGAACTCTTTACCATTGTCGTCAGGACCCAGATGATGTTTGGCTGGCATTGGTGTTGTGAAGCCTTTGCAGTCTTGCATACCGAACTTCTTCAGGCAATCTTTGAGATACTTCTCTTGAGATATGAAGATGCCATTGCGTTGTTGTCGTATTTGAAGACCAAGGAAGAACTTCAGCTCCCCCATCATGGACATCTGATATTGCTCTTGCATCATATATCCAAACTCTTCACTGTACTTCTGATTGGTGCAGCCGAAGATAATGTCATCCACATATATTTGGCACACAAACAGTTCACCATCATATGTCTTCGTGAAAAGAGTGGGATCTAGGGAACCAGGTATGAAGCCTTTGCTCTTCAGGAAGTATTTGAGTGTGTCATACCAGGCCCTAGGGGCTTGTTTGAGGCCATAAAGTGCCTTGTTGAGCTTGTATACCATGTCAGGATGTTTTGGATTTTCAAAGCCAGGCGGTTGTGCAACATACACTTCTTCTTCAATCTTGCCATTGAGAAATGCACTCTTCACATCCATTTGATATAGAAGTATGTTATGATGATTTGCATAGGCCAATAGTATGCGTATGGCTTCAAGTCTAGCCACAGGAGCAAATGTTTCATCGAAGTCAATGCCTTCCACTTGAGTATATCCTTGAGCAACGAGACGAGCTTTGTTTCTGACAACTTGACCATGCTCACCTTGCTTGTTGCGGTATATCCATTTGGTGCCTATTATATTGTGCTTCCGTGGATCAGGACGCTTAACCAGTTCCCATACATTATTCAGCTCAAACTGTTGAAGCTCTTCTTGCATAGCTTGAATCCATTCAGGTTCCATGAAGGCTTTTTCAACTTTCTTGGGTTCTGATATTGAGACGAATGCAAATTGCCCACAGAAATTTTCTAGCTGAGTTGCCCTTGAACGAGTGAGTGGACTAGGTGCATTGATGCTATCAATTATTCTTTCAATCTGCACTTCATTGGCAACGCGAGGATGTACAGGGCGAAGACTTTGCTCTTGCTGTTCATTGTCGTTGTTGGAAGGAATGTCTTCAGGCTGAGCATTGTCTTCATGTTGATCAAGTGCTGAAATGATAAGTTCTTCTTCAGGATGAGCTTCAAAAGGTATAATTTCTCCAGTTCCCATTAGCTTGATTGATTCACTGGATGGAACTTCATCTAGCACACTTGGCAGCTGCTCTCTTTGTGAGCCGTTGGTCTCATCGAACCGCACATCCACTATTTCAACCACTTTGTAATGAAAGAGATTGAAGACTCTGTAGGAGTGTGAATCCTTTCCATATCCAAGCATAAAACCCTCATGTGCTTTTGGTGCAAATTTTGAGGTGTGATGTGGGTCCTTGATCCAGCACCTTGCGCCAAATACTCTGAAGTAACTGACATTTGGCTTTTTGCCAGTAAGGAGCTCATAAGATGTCTTGTTTAGTAGTTTGTGAAGATAAACACGATTGATTGTATGGCATGCAGTATCAATGGCTTCAGGCCAGAATTTTCTTGGGGTCTTGTATTCATCTAGCATCGTTCTGGCCATCTCAATTAGTGTTCTGTTCTTGCGTTCGACGACGCCATTCTGCTGTGGCGTGTACGGGGCTAAGAATTCATGTGTGATGCCCAAGGTATCAAGATATGTATCAAGGCCAGTGTTCTTGAATTCAGTGCCATTGTCACTTCTGATGTGCTTTATCTTGGCGCCAAAATTGTTCATAGCTCGATTGGCGAAGCGTCTGAAGACATCCTGCACTTCAGTCTTGTAAAGGATTATGTGCACCCAAGTATATCTAGAATAATCATCAACAATAACGAAGCCATAGAGGCAAGCAGTAGTAGTTAGAGTTGAGTAATGAGTGGGACCGAAAAGATCCATGTGAAGCAGTTCGAAGGGTTGAGTAGTAGTCATGATTGTCTTCGAGGGATGTTTGGCCCTCGTCATCTTCCCTGCTTAACAGGCACCGCATAAGTGGTCTTTCTTGAACTTGACGCCCTCGATGCCTATGACATGCTTTTCTTTGCAAGGGTGTGGAGGTTCCTCATGCCAGCATGTCCAAGCCTCCGATGCCAGAGCCAGCATTCTGAAGCCTTTGCTAGAAGACATACTGCAAGCTGTGGCCCTGCTGAGAAATCTACCACGTAAAAATCATCTTTTCGATACACTTCAAACACTAGAGACTTGTCAGATTCCATTAGTACAAGGCAACGATATTTTCCAAACATTACGATCATGTTCAAATCGCAAAGCATTGAGACAGACATTAAGTTGAAGCCAAGGGATTCAACAAGCATGACTTTATCCATGTGTTGATCCCTTGAGATTGCAACTCTACCTAGACCCAATACCTTACTTTTACCAGTGTCAGCAAATGTGATGTGACTCTTGTCGGATGGACGTAAGGTTGAGTCCATAAGAAGACTTCTTTTGCCAGTCATGTGATTTGTACACCCACTGTCAATAATCCATTCTGAAGACGCTCGTGTCGTACCCTATAGTGCAGTTAGGGGGATAGGCTTCACCAAGAGCATTGTGAAGCAAAAACATTTGACGAACCAGTGGGTTATGAAAGCTTAGATCCAGATTAGGACTAATAGGGAGAGTAGCAAGCGATTCAGGTACGAAGTACATAGTAAGACCATTTGGGCATTTGATCTTGCACCCTACAAGATGTTTAAGGTCCCCAGCAATAGCGTCAGACGATTTTGTTTTTCTGCTGGAGACCTTTCCCAGCAAAAGAGAGTTAAGCCTTCTTAACCACCCACATCTTCAAGGGTGGCTTAGAAGCAATAAGTCTAAGTGCAGCATCTGAGAATTTTGGCTTTGAAGCCTTAGCAAACAGTGTTGCAGGTGGACAATAGTACTCATAAGAATAAGCAGAATAGTTCTTGGTCTTATGAACATGGCGGTTTGATGAACCGCTCTCATATTCATATGCCTGAGTATGATTTTCCTGCAAAACATTTGCGTTAGTGCGACTCAGGTGAGTCCTCTGTCTGTATGAAGCCTTTGGACCATATGAAGCCTTTGGTCTGAGGTTTGTCTTCTTCACGTGAGGTGTCATGATGACATTCACAGGAAGACTCTCCAGACACCTTTTCGGAACCCAGATCTTCTTCATAGGCGGTCCATTCCTGCAGTTAGTACCAATGTACCTGGCAAACACTTCACCATTCTAATTCTTAAACAGTATATAGTTTGCATCAAAGGATTCATCAATGATAATGGGGTTAGCACAAGTGAAGCCAGATAGATTGGATGAATCTACTGAAGGTTCCTTTACAGCAACCCACATGGTTTTGGGGTACTGCTCAGGTTTCCAGTAAGAGCCATCTGCATTCATTTTCGTTACGAACCCTACACCCTCTTTCCTAGGGTTTCGGTTCAGAATCTGCTTTTTCAGGACATCACATAGTGTCTGATGCCCTTTAAGACTTTTGTACATCCCTGTTTCAAGCAATGTCTTCAACCTAGCATTCTCATCAGCAATAGCGGTGGTATCCTCAGCAGAGGGGTTAGTTACCGCATCAACAGTTGAAGATATTGCAACAGCAGTAGCAGTAGAACATTCAGCAACACAAGTAGCATTATCGCGCTCAATGCATTTAAGACCTGGTGGTTCAAATCCTTCCTGAGCGGGACTGATCTGTTTGGCGCGAAGTGACTCGTTTTCCGTTTGAAGATCTTCATGAACCGCTCTCAATTTCTCAAGATCTTGCTTCCTTTGAAGATAATCATAGGAAAGCTTTTCATGAGTTGTTGATAGAGTTTCATGACGACTTTCAAGTTCCTGATACTTAACGTGAAGATTTTTTATGTCTTCAATTAAGGATTCAGATCGAGTCATTTCAGCACCTAACAGATCATCGCTTCTGTCTAACAGTTTTTGAATATGTTCCATAGCTTTCTATTGTTTAGTTGCAATTTTAGCAAGTGTTTTGTAGCTAGGTTTTGAACCACAATCAGAGTCATCGTCACTAGATGTTTGATAGTGAGTAGTGCGTGTGTTTACCTTGGCACCGCGTGCCATGAAGCAGTAGGTAGAAGCGGAGTAGTCCTTGTCATTTGCATCGATGTCGGTGATGAAGTCATTGTCTTCAGTGTTGAAGATGGACTTGGCAACGTATGCTATAGCCAGACTTGCGACGCCTGAGTCGGATTCCTCCTCAGACTCCACCTCCGCCTCCTCAGAAGCAGACTCCTCCTCTGAATCCATTTCCTTGCCAACAAACACACGTGCCTTGTCAGATGAGCTCTTCTTGTGTGATGAAGACTTTGAGGAAGACTTGGAAGAAGACTTTGAGTATTTCTTCTTCTTCTTCTTCTTGTCGTCAGAGTCATATTCCTTGCTCTTCTTCTTGTTTTTGTTCTCATTGTCCCACTGTGGACACTCAGAGATGAAGGGGCCAAGTTACTTGAACTTGTGACATGTTTTCTTCTTGTAGTCATGAGCAGGAGCTTCATCATTCCTTGAACTTGATCGGGAAGACTTTTTGAAGCCTTTCTTCTTGGTGAATTTTTGGAACTTCTTGACAAGCATAGCAAGTTCCCTTCCAATGTCTTCAGGGTCATCAGAACTGCTGTCAGATTCTTCTTCAGATGAGGAGACAGCTTTTGCCTTCAAGGCACGAGTTCGCCCATAGTTTGGACCGTAGATCTCTCTTTTCTCCGAAAGCTGAAACTCATGTGTGTTGAGCCTCTCAAGTATGTTAGACGGATCGAGTGTCTTGAAATCAGGACGTTCTTGAATCATCAGGGCCAGGATGTCAAACGAACTATCAAGTGATCTCAGCAGCGTCTTGACGACTTCGTGTTTGGTAATCTCAATGGCTCTGAGGGCTTGAAGCTCATTTGTGATGTTAGTGAGTCGGTCAAATGTGTGCTGGACATTCTCATTGTCATTTCGCTTGAAGCGGTTGAAGAGGTTGCGAAGGACATTGATTCTCTGATCTCTCTGGGTTGAGATGCCTTCATTGACCTTGGAGAGCCAGTCCCAGACCAGCTTGGATGTCTTCAAAGCACTCACACGGCCATACTGTCCTTTGGTCAGATGACCACAGATGATATTCTTGGCAGTAGAGTCCATTTGAACGAATTTCTTGACATCAGCAGCAGTGACACCTTCTCCAGCCTTGGGAACGCCGTTCTCGACGACATACCATAGGTCGACGTCAATGGCTTCAAGATGCATACGCATCTTATTCTTCCAGTAGGGATATTCAGTTCCATCAAAGACGGGGCACGCAGCAGAGACTTTAATTATCCCTGCAGTCGACATAGCTAAAACTCCAGGTGGTTAAACCGAATCACACAGAACAAGGGAGCACCTTACTCTGATACCAATTGAAAGTGCGTTATATCGACTAGAGCGGGGGTGAATAGGCGATTTTTATGAAAGTCTTCAGAACATGGGAGTTTTGAAGACAAACGATAAAATTAAACCTATTACCATGCAGCGGAAGGTAGGCTACACTAGGCAAACCATCGTCAGGTATTCAATGAAGTGAAAGCACAAAGACTAATAGCAGCTAGGTAGTAAGGATCAGGTAGGAAGATATTGTGAAGCCAAACAGAACACACAGTCACTCAGTGAAGACAAATGATAGAGCAAACATACAATGACTTCACAAGGAGTAACAGTAAGTAAAGTGATGTGAAGATGAAACCAGTGACTCGTTGAAGACAATGATTTGTTGGACCAGTTCCAGTTGCTGTGACAACTGTACGTTTGGTTGGAGTGGCTAGGTATTTAAACCTTAGGACACACAGTCCCGGACACCGAGTCCTGAACACGCAGCTCAGGACACCCAGTCCTCACCGTATTCTCCTTGAGCTAAGGTCACATAGACCTCGCCCAATCACTCTGGTAAGTCTTCAAGGTAGACTCCCAAACCTTTACAGACTTCGTTCACCGGCAATCCACAATGTCTCTTGGATGCTCAGAACGCGACGCCTAACCGGCTGGAGGATGCACAGTCCTCAAGTGTAATAAGTCTTCAGATCACACAGACAAGAAGACTTAAGTGATGCCCAATTCTCTCTGGCTCTGGTGGTTAGGGCTTTATCCTCGCAGGGAATTCTCTCTCAAAGGCTTCGAGGTGGGTTGCTCTCAAACGACAAAAGCCGTACTTTCAATCTAAGCAGCCAACCGTTTATGGTTGTAGGGGGTGGGCTATTTATAGCCACTTGGCAACCCGACCTGATTTGTCCGAAATGACCCTGGGTCACTAAGGAACTGACACGTGTCCCAACGGTCAAATTTCAAACTCACACGGCAACTTTACTTGGGCTACAAGCAAAGCTGACTTGTCCGACTCTGGACAAGATTCGCTCTCATAGTCTTCACTCGAAGACATAGGTTTTTGGTTTAGGCATCACTTCAGTCATTCTGACTGGTTCTCTTGGACCCCACTTAACAGTATGGTGGTTCTTATGACTCAACACAAAAGAAAAAGAACTACGAAAGATCTAAGTCTTTGAGCTCCATAGGTTTCATATCGTGTCTTCTCTTGTCATAGTCTTCAATGTGAATATCTTCATATACCACCTTTGACTTTAATGTCTTCATAAAGTTTTAGGGGTCATCTCTGGTAGTAAAACCTAATCAATGAGGGACTTCTACCTGTGTTATCCTGCAATTCTCACAAACACATTAGTCCCTCAACTAGGTTTGTCGTCAATACTCCAAAACCAACTAGGGGTGGCACTAGATGCACTTACAAAGGTGTCATACCAGGTGTAGAGTCCCATTGCACAGGCTCAGTAACACTGGAAGTGGTCTTCGGATCTCCGGATAACTTCCGAAGCGAAGAGTTAATCTTCGACATAGTCCCGTTTCGCAGTGGCTACCATGCACTGCTCGGGCGAACCGCATTTGTGAGATTCAATGCGGTACCGCGTTACGCATATCTCAAGCTCAAGATGCCAGGACCTCGGGGGGTCATAACAGTCAATGAAAACACAGAGCGCTCTCTCCGCATGGAGGAGCACACTGCAGCCCTCGCAGCAGAAGCGCAAAGCAGCTTCTTAAGGCAATCCACTAGTTCGGCGATTAAGGACCCGGACACCTTCAAGTGCGCCCGGAGTAATCGGCAATAGGACCTCCTAGCATGTTCCGAGCTCACATAGAAATGCGGCCCCCACCCTAGTCCCAGCCAAACGACAAAATCTGTGCCACGCGTACATAATTACGCATTAAAAATACCATGGGCACATGCGGGGAGGGGGGCACGACTGCAGCACGCTCCATGTCGCGGCTTAAACCGCACTAGGGGCTTCCCACTTTGTTATTTTTCTCTTTCAGGACTTTAATCTCTGTAAACCCTGTCCGGCAGCATGATTGCCGAACACATGATGCAGCAACCAAGGAGGCAGAAATCTACGTCACACCATGGAACTCCCAGGTGGATTACGATAACGAGTGAAATATTTGCTTTAATACTATTCCTCAGCTTGCCCTTGGAAGGGACATGTCAAACAGTTCTACTTTTTGGTTATCGCACTACTTGTATCATTCTGCTTTAACGCACCTTTTTGAATAAACAATGCATATCATTAAGACTATTATTGCATTCTTCCTTTTTATATATATATGTTCATTCACGACATCTAGCACCCGTACACTCTGGTACGGCCAATATGCTAGGGGCTTAAGCATACCCCATAATACGGCGTGAGAAGTCCGAACACTTTTGACAGTGCGGCACCCCGGACTTATAGCATTATATGCATCAGCTCTGAATCATGTCTTGGGTCAATAGTTGGGTTTGCCCAGCTCCCATGTTTTGGTACCTTACGTTTCGCTATATCGACAAAGGTAGCACTGGGAGAACTACTGCGATTGTGCCCCAGTTCTGCTGGGCTAAGCACCTCAACAGAGAAAGCTAAAACTGACTGTCATGATAAGGCAAGAGACTGGTAGCTGTTCGAGAGGTTTCAAGTCCCTATAGACTTATGCCGCTTAGAGCGAGGAGTCGGCCCTGTCCGGCGTAAGGCGTGTATCGCGCCCCAAATTCGGCCTCCCGAATACTAGGGGCTTCGCCAAAATTTAAAATTATAGAATTCTATGGCTAAGTGAGAGTGATAATGCATTATAGTCTGATTGCCTTGTTCGTTGTGCTGAGCACCTCCCTCGAAGGTCCCAACAATGGGAACAAGAGTGCTCAGGTTTATCCCGAACACCCCAGCACTCGTGGCATGGGGGCAGAAGCTGACGACTAGCCATCTCTCAGATTTGATAAACAGCCGAAAAGAAGGTAATATTTTAAACTCAGACAAGTGTTGCATAGCGCATATGAACAAGTTTTCATAATACAGGATTACACGAGCAAGTTTATTCAAATATTACATCTTTCGCACACTCGTATGCTACAAGACGGGCACCCTTCAGGACACCCTCATAGTACATCTTGGGGCGGCGATGCTCCTTGCCCTGCGGCGGCCCCTCCTTCACCAGCTTCATGGCGTCCATCTTGGCCCATTGCACCTTGACACGGGTGAAAGCCCGGCGTGCACCTTCGATGCAGACAGACCGCTTAATGACCTCCAGCCGTGGGCAGCCATCCACAAGCCGCCTCACCAGGCTGAAGTAGCTGTTGGGAAGGGCGTCGCCAGGCCACATCCGGACTATAAAGCCCTTCATGGCCTGCTCGGCCGCCTTGTGCAGCTCGACCAGTTGCTTCAGCTGGTCGCTCAGAGGCATAGGGTGTTCGGTCCCACTATACTGAGACCAGAACAGCTTCTCCGTTGAGCTTCCCTCCTCGGCCTAGAAAACTTTGCGGCATCCGACACGCTGCGGGGCAAATCTGCGAATGCTCCTGGAGAGCTCCGGATTCGGGTAAGTAACAAGTAATTTACTTTCACATGTTTGCTTTGCATATAGAATGCCTTACCCGCCACTATCTTATTCATCACATCAATCTCCTGGAGGGCCTTTTGGGCTTCGGCCTTGGCATGCTTTGCGCTCTCGTGGGCCGCGGCAAGCTCGGACTCTCGCGTCTTCAAGTCAAGCTCCAACGCCTCGTGCTTCGTCACGAGAGCGTGGAGCTCTTGCTGCACCTCGCCCACCCATGCCTCCTGCCTTTCCCGCTTGGTGCGCTCCTTGGCCGCTTTGTTTTCGGCCTCGGATAGCGCTTGCTTCAGGGTCGCCACCTCGGTCGTGGCCCTGGCAAATTTACGATGATCCTGTCATTTTGCAATCGCATTCTTTTTATATATATCCATAGACTAGGTACTACTTAGCTTTGTTCTCCTCGAGATGCCTCTTGGCAAGGCTGAGCTCTTCCTTGGACCCTTCGAGGTCCTGCTTCAGTGCGGCGACCTCCGCAGTCAGTGCGGCAGAGGCCAGCAGCGAAGCCTGCATACGCATATAGACATACTTATATTAGACTCTGCGATATTGTTTGATCCTCTGTTCGGCTTTTCTTTGTGAACACCGAACAAAGCATCAGGGGCTACTGTCTATGCGGTAATATTTTTCCTATATTTCAAATACTTACCTCAAAGCCTGTTAGAAGGCTGGCACAGGCTTCAGTCAGTCCGCTCTTGGCGGACTGAACCTTCTGGGTCACCGCAATCATAATAGTGCGGTGCTCTTTGTCGATAGAAGTGTTGCGAAGCGCTCCCAGCAGATTGTCTGGTGCCCCTGGATGTGCAGAGGTCACCGGCACTAGCGTCTTGCCCCTTTTGAAAGGAGGCCGCCTGCCCTTGTCCGGAACCACTGGGGGTTCTGGTGCGGTGTTCGGCTGAAGGCCGAACTCGGAGCCCTCGGGAGCCTTACTCCCTCTGATCTTGGAGTCTGGAAGGTTGCCTTGAGGCGCCTCCGGGATTGTCTCCCCTCGACCCGGTGCCTCTTGAGACAATACCTCGTCATTGTCCATAGGGCACGGGGAGGTGGTGGTCGGAAGTGGATCGCTATCCATATCCGACGAGTCCAGGGAGCCGTCCGACGAGGATACGTCGATACGGGCTCAGAGCAGTCTGCATGATCATAATTCGGCGTTAGGAGAAGTAGTGCGACAAAGGTATGCTATGAGTTACTCTGGTATCTGAATACTTATGACTTCGCCAGGGGCTTGGCCCTGAGCAGCCACTCGTCTTCGATGGCGATGGTGGAGTAGTCCGGAAGGAGAGTCCTTCCCTTCTTGGACCCTTCGGCCCCCCGGTTTGGGTGGCCTTCCTTTTCTTGTCTCCCCTGACTAGAGGGGGAGCATCTTCATCTTCCTCCTCGTCTTCGGGGGAGGAGTGCGTCATGGAGTTATCGGACGATGAGTCCGATAACACCTGGTGTCGGGAACTCTTTCGGGTTCCCTTGGCCTTCTTGGTCTTCTCCGGCACCTTGTAAGGAGCCGGAGTCAGCATCTTCGTCAGGAGAGCATCCACAGTGTCTTCGGGTAGAGGGGCCGGATAGTTAATCTGCCCCGACGTCTCCACCCAGTCTTGTCAAAGACATGGAGCTCAGACCCCGCACATAGTTAGGCTAGGGGAAATAAATATCCTACCGGATGTATAGAACTCACCGAATGCGCTAGACGCTTCGTGCTTAGCCCACGGTCCTCGGTGAGAGAGGGAGGGACCTCGGCGCCCTTAAACAGCACCCTCCAGACGTCCTTGTGCATCGTGTCGAAGAGCCCCCTCAGAGTCTGGTGCTGAGCCAGGTCGAAGTCCCACAAGTTGAAATCCCGTTGTTGACATGGGAGGATCCGGCGGATGAGCATGACCTGGACTATGTTGACAAGCTTGAGCTTCTTGCTTGCCATATTCCGGATACATTTCTGGAGTCCGTTCAGCTCCACCGATGAACCCCATGATAGGCCCTTCTCTTTCCAGGAGGTGAGCCGTGTGGGGATTCTAGTTGGTGTCACGCGGCTCAGTGATGTAGAACCACGCCGATTGCCACCCCTTTATGGTCTCCACGAAGGAGCCTTCAAGCCATATAACATTGGGCATCTTGCCCACCATGGCTCCGCCGCATTCCGCTTGTTGGCCTCCCACCACCTTCGGCTTGATATTGAAGGTCTTTAACCACATGCCAAAGTGGGGCCGGATGCGGAGGAAAGCCTCACACACGACGATGAACGCTGAAATGTGAGGATGAAGTTCGGGGCTAGATCATGGAAGTCTAGCCCGTAGTAGAATATGAGACCGCAGACGAATGAATGGAGGGGAAACCCCAGTCCGCGGAGGAAGTGGTGGAGGAAAACTACCCTCTCGTGAGGTTCAGGGGTAGGAACGATCTGCCCCACAGCCGGCAGCCGATGCTCGATATTCGTGGCTAAGTATCCGGCTCCGCACAGCTCCTTGATGTGTCCCGCCGTAACGGAGGAAGCCATCCATTTGCCTCCCGCTCTGGACATGTTTGGGGAAGGTTGAGGAGAAGCATGTGGACTTGGGTGTTGGAGCTTGAGTGCGCAAGAATGGATAAGCAAGGAGGAAGAAGGCGTGGGTAGAAAAAGGTTAAACCTTATCCCCTTATATGGGCGGCCGAAACTATGCGCCCCCACTAGCCTGGTAAAACTCGCTTATCCCCCAAGCGCCGTAATTGATGGCGCGGTTGGGTTACCCACACCTGTATTGATGAGAATCCCGTGATAAGGGGGACACTATCTTTGCTTTGATAAGACGTGTCAAGAAACTGCCTCACGTTATGTGCGGGACTAGTTAAAAGAAACGGTTCGAATAATCACCAGGCCATGGCATGATGTCATGATTGCCGAAACATGTCAGCAGATTAGATTTGTGGAAATATTATTCTCTCTATGGTGGTATGTGGAACTTATTTTGCAGAGTCGGACACTATCCTTGTATTCAGATTCTTCCGTGGTGTATTCGGAGGAGGAACCCGCCTTGCAATGCCGAAGACAACACTGCGCGCCGGACTCATCGTCATTGAAGCCTGGTTCAGGGGCTACTGAGGGAGTCCTGGATTAGGGGATCTCCGGACAGCCGGACTATATCCTTTGGCCGGACTGTTGGACTATGAAGATACAAGATTGAAGACTTCGTCTCGTGTCCGGATGGGACTCGACTTGGCGTGGAAGGCAAGCTAGGCAATACGAATATGTATATCTCCTCCTTTGTAACCGACCTTGTGTAACCCTAGCCCCCTCTGGTGTCTATATAAACCGGAGGGTTTTAGTCCGTAGGAGAACATACAATCATACCATAGGCTAGCTTCAAGGGTTTAGCCTCTCCGATCTCGTGGTAGATCAACTCTTTTAATACTCATATCATCAAGAATAAATTAAGCAGGACGTAGGGTTTTACCTCCATCAAGAGGGCCCGAACCTGGGTAAAACATCGTGTCCCTTGCCTCCTGTTACCATCCGCCTTAGACGCACAGTTCAGGACCCCCTACCCGAGATCCGCCGGTTTTGACACCGACAAGTACTATGCATGGAGACGCTGACAGCTGGGTCCACGGCCACAGCAAGGAAGTGCCTCCTTATTACGCGCAAAATAATTATTCCTCCACCTAATAGCGGGGTCCCACCGGACAGGCCACCGTATTTCGTGAAAAAAAAATTCCCCTCTGACTGCTGGGACCCACCAGCTACACCTTCGCACGCAAGGAAGTGCGTCCGGGCAAAAAAACAAAACGATTTGCCCCCTGACTGCTCGGACCCACCAGCTACATCTTCGCACGCAAGGAAGTGCTTGACAGTCGGGACCCACCTGGTCGAAGCGCAGGTAGCGTTGTCATTCTGGTCGCGAACGTGTACATACATATATACTGGTGTATGTATAGGCGCGCATGTGTCTTAGTAGAGGCGCGCACGTAGCATGTACATGTGATGTCTACTACACAACCTTCTTCTTGTAGACGTTGTTGGGCCTCCAAGTGTAGAGGTTTGTAGGACAGTAGCAAATTTCCCTCAAGTGGATGACCTAAGGTTTCTCAATCCGTAGGAGGCATAGGATGAATATGGTCTCTCTCAAGCAACCCTGCAACCAAATAACAAAGAGTCTCTTATGTCCCCAACACACCCAATACAATGGTAAATTGTAGGTGTACTAGTTTGGCGAAGAGATGGTAATACAAGTGGTATATGGATAGTAGATAAAGGTATTTGTAATCTGAAATTATAAAAATAGCAAGGTAACTAATGATAAAAGTGAGCGTAAACGGTATTGGAATGCATGGAAATATGGCCTAGGGTTAATACTTTCACTAGTGTAAGTTCCCTCAACAAAGATAACATAATTGGATCACATACTATCCCTCAACATGCAACAAAGAGTCACTCCAAAGTCACTAATAGTGGAGAACGAACGAAGAGATTATGGTAGGGTATGAAACCACCACAAAGTTATTCTTTCCAATCAATCCATTGGGCTATTCCTATAGGTGTCACAAACAACCCTAGACTTCGTACTAGAATAACACCTTAAGACACAAATCAACCAAAACCCTAATGTCACCTAGATACTCCAATGTCACCTCAAGTATCTGTGCGTCACACAATCTTAGATTCATCTATTCATCCAACACATAGAACCTCAAAAAGTGCGCCAAAGTTCTACTAGAGAATCACGACAAAAACGTGTGCCAACCCCTATGCATAGGTTCATGGGCGGAACCCGCAAGTTGATCACCAAAACATACATCAAGTGAATCACGTGGTATCCCATTGTCACCACAGATACACACGGCAAGACATACATCAAGAGTTCTCAAATCTTTAAAGACTCAATCCGATAAGATAACTTCACAGGGGAAACTCAATTCATTACAAGAGAGTAGAGGGGGTAGAAACATCATAGGATCCAACTATAATAGCAAAGCTCGCGACACATCAAGATCGTATCATCTCAAGAACACGAGAGAGAGAGAGAGAGAGATCAAAGACATAGCTACTGGTACATACCCTCAGCCCCGAGGGAGAACTACACCCTCCTTGTCATGTAGAGCATCGGGATGATGAAGATGGCCACCGGAGAAGGATTGCCCCCTCCGGCAGGGTGCCGGAACGGGTCTGGATTGGTTTTCGGTGGCTACTGAGGCTTCTGGCGGCGGAACACCCGATCTAATCTCTGTTCTGGAAGTTTTAGGATACGTTGGTATATATGGGTGAAAGAAGCACGTCGGTGGACCGAAGGGGGGGCCACAAGGCAGGGGGGTGCGCCCTAGGGGACTGGGCGCGCCCCCACCCTCGTGGGCACCTCCCTTCTTTCCTGACGTGCACTCCAAGCTTTTCCGGTAGCTTTCCTTCCAAAAATAACTTCTCCAGTTGATTTCATTCCGTTTCGACTCCGTTTGATATTCCTTTTCTTCCAAACACTAAAATAGGCAAAAAAACAGCAAATCTGGGCTGGGCCTCCGGTTAATATGTTAGTCCCAAAAATAATATAAAAGTGGATAATAAAGCCCAATATTGTCTAAAACAGTAGATAATATATCATGGAGCAATCAAAAATAATAGATACGTTGGAGACGTATCAAGCATCCCCAAGCTTAATTCCTGCTCGTCCTCGAGTAGGTAAATGATAAAAACAGAATTTTAGATGGGGAGTGCTACTTGGCATAATTTCAATGTAATTCTTCTTAATTGTGGTATGAATACTCAGATCCGAAAGTTTCAAGACAAAAGTTCATATTGACATAAAAATGATAATACTTCAAGCATACTAACTAAGCAATTATGTCTTCTCAAAATAACATGGCCAAAGAAAGTTCATCCCTACAAAATCATATAGTTTAGTCATGTTTCATTTTCGTCACACAAGAATGCTCTCATCATGCACAACCTCGATGACAATCCAAGCAATTGTTTCATACTTTAGTAATCTCAAACTCATAAATTTTCACGCAATACATGAGCGCGAGCCATGGATATAGCACTATGGGTGGAATAGAATAATGAGGGGGGTTATGTGGAAGACAAAAAGGAGAAAGTCTCACATCAACGAGGCTAATCAATGGGCTATGGAGATGCTCACTGATTGATGTTAATGCAAGGGGTAGGGATTGCCATGCAACGGATGCACTAGAGCTATAAATGTATGAAAGCTCAACAAAAGAAACTAAGTGGGTGTGCATCCAACTTGCTTGCTCACGAAGACCCAGGGCACTTGAGGAGGCCCATTGTTGGAATATACAAGCCAAGTTCTATAATGAGAAATTCCCACTAGTATATGAAAGTGACAAAACAAGAGACTCTCTACTATGAAGATCATGGTGCTACTTTGAAGCACAAGTGTGGTAAAAGATAGTAGCATTGTACCTTCTCTCTCTTTCTCTCATTTTTGGGCCTTTTTTATGGCCTTTCCTTTTTTTGGGCCTTCTCTTTTTTTATGGCCTTTCTCTTTTTTATTCCTCACTTGGGACAATGCTCTAATAATGATGATCATCACACTTCTATTTATTTACAATTCAATGATTACAACTCGATACTAGAACAAAGTATGACTCTATATGAATGCCTCCGGCAGTGTACCGGGATATGGAATGAACCAAGAGTGACATGTATGAAAGAATTATGAACAGTGGCTTTGCCACAAATACTATGTCAACTACATGATCATGCTAAGCAATATGACAATGATGAATGTGTCATGATGAACGGAATGATGGAAAGTTCCATGGCAATACATCTCAGAATGGCTATGGAAATGCCATAATAGGTAGGTATGGTGGCTGTTTTGAGGAAGATATAAGGAGGTTTATGTGTGAAAGAGCGTATCATATCACGGGGTTTTGATGCACCAATGAAGTTTGTGCCAACTCTCAATGTGAGAAAGGGCAATGCACGGTACCGAAGAGGCTAGCAAAGATGGAAGGGTGAGAGTGCGTATAATCCATGGACTCAACATTAGTCATAAAGAACTCACATATTTATTGCAAAAATCTACAAGTCAACAAAAACTTCGGCACTACGTGCATGCTCCTAGGGGGATAGATTGGTAGGAAAAGACCATCGCTCGTCCCCGACCGCCACTCATAAGGAGGACAATTAAATAACACCTCATGTTTCAAATTTGTTACACAACGTTTACCATACGTGCATGCTACGGGACTTGCAAACTTCAACACAAGAATTTCTCAATTTCACAACTACTCAACTAGCACGACTTTGATATTATTACCTCCATATCTCAAAATAATCATCAAGCATCAAACTTCTCTTAGTATTCAATACTCTATATGAAAGTTTTTACTAATCTTGTATACCTAGCATATTAGGATTATTTAAGCAAATTACCATGCTATTTAAGACTCTCAAAATAATATAAGTGAAGCACGAGAGTTCATATATTTCTTCAAAATAAAACTACCACCATGCTCTAAAAGATATAAGTGAAGATCAATGAGTAGTCAAATAATTATGCAACTATGTGAAGAATCTCAAACATCTAATAATTTGAGATCTTGGTATTTTATTCAAACAGAAAGCAAAACATAAATAAGTAAAATGACGCTCCAAGCAAAACACATATCATGTGGCGAATAAAAATATAGCTTCAAGTAAAGTTACCGATGAACGAAGACGAAAGAGGGGATGCCTTCCGGGGCATCCCCAAGCTTAGGCTCTTGGCTATCCTTGAATATTACCTTGGGGTGCCTTGGGCATCCCCAAGATTAGGCTCTTTCCACTCCTTATTCCATAGTCCATCAAATCCTTACCCAAAACACGAAAACTTCACGACACAAAACTCAACGGAAAACTCGTGAGCTCCGTTAGCGAAAGAAAAGAAAACACCACTTCAAGGTACTGTAATGAACTCATTCTTTATTTATATTGGTGTTAAACCTACTTTATTCCAACTTCTCTATGGTTCATACCCTCCGATACTACTCATAGATTTATCAAAATAAGCAAACAACACATCGAAAACAGAATCTGTCAAAAACAGAACAGTCTGTAGTAATCTGGATCAAACGTATACTTCTGGAACTCATAAAATTCTCAAATAACTTGCTGGACCTGAGTAATTTATCTATTAATAATCTTCAAAAAGAATTAACTAAATAGCACTCTAAAAATAAAAATGGCAGTAGTTCTTGTGAGCGCTAAAGTTTCTGTTTTTTATAGCATGATCAACAAGACTTTCCCCACGTCTTCCCAAATGTTCTACTTGGAACAAACACTAATTAAAAGCATAAAACCACATCTAAACAGAGGCTAGATGAATTATTTATTACTAAACAGGAGCAAAAGGTAATTAACAAAAATAAAGTTGGGTTGCCTCCCAACAAGCGTTATCGTTTAACGCCCCTAGCTAGGCATGATGATTTCAATGATGCTCACATAAAGGATAAGAATTGAAACATAAAAAGAGCATCATGAAGAATATGACTAGCACATTTAAGTCTAACCCACTTCCTATGCATAGGGATTTTGTGAGCAAACAACTTATGGGAACAAGAATCAACTTGCATAGGAAGGTAAAGCAAGCAAAACTTCAAAAAATAAGCACATAGAGAGGAAACTTGATATTATTGCAATTCCTACAAGAATATATTCCTCCCTCATAATAATTTTCAGTAGCATCATGAATGAATTCAACAATATAACCAGCACCTGAAGCATTCTTTTCATGATCTACAAGCATAGAAATTTTATTACTCTCCACATAAGCAAAATTCTTCTTATTCGGAATAGTGGGAGTATCATAAGAGACTCGAATACTATAAATTGTTTCCACATTAAAAGAGTAATGTTCAGAGAAGGGGTAATCATAATCATGACAAGTTGACAATAATCATCATAAGTAGGAGGCATGCTATCATCATTATAAACTTGCATATCAAAACTTGGGAGACTAAAAATATCATATTCATTAATCATAGCTTCCCCAAGCTTGGGACAAACATTAATTGTAGCAAATATATTCTGAAAAACATCATCTTCGTCAAACATAGCATCCCCAAGCTTGGGACTTTTCATATCATTAGCATAATCACTCTCATAATTAATAGTATGGATAGCACTAATAGTATAGCAATTATCATATTCTTCCAAGAAAGTGCCAAAAAGATTTTCAAGATCATAAGAAGTATCATTATCTTCCACAATTATATTTTCATGAGGCACAATAGTAATAGGAGCAGCATTATTTGAGAGTGATATCTTTTTACGTCTCTTCCTTTTTCTTTTCTTCTTCCTCACCACATCATGTGTGGGTTCAATCCTCTTTTTGGAGCTCCTTATTAATGAGATTGGTTGAATAGGAGGCTCCTCCTCGTTACCTGATTCATCATAAGAAATAATAGGAGGGTATTGGGAAGCCTCTTCCCTTTCATTAGTATTCTCTTCATCTTCTATTTGTTTTCTTTTCTTTATGTAGTTGGCAATATAAGGATTTTCAATACAATTCACCCCACAATACATATAAATTTTCTCTAGATCAAAATGAAGAACTCTATCAAGGGAAAATTTTGGAATATCCTTAGTTATACGTTTCATTTCTTCATAGCCCATAAGCAAACTAAGTTCATTATAATGTGCAAGGGAAATAAAGTCATCACAATTTTCGGACCCGATTAGATCATGAAACAATTTGCATCGGATAATGAAATGATCATGTTCATTGCAAAGCTCACAAGCATGGCCAACATAATTTAAATTTTCAGAACATTCATCTAGCTCTTCTTGCAATAATTTAGTTTCTAAGTACTTATGCCTCTTGCAATATCTATCTTCCCTATTTGGTGTGTACTTACAAACCCAATGTACTCCACAAAAAAATGACATGTTTATAGGAGACATTTTCATCATAACTAGTGCAATCATCATTAGTATCATGGATATTCAAAGAATTCGTACTAACAACATTGCAATCATGCTCATCATTCAAAGATTTAGTGCCAAACATTTTATAGATTTCTACTTCTAGCACTTGAGCACAATTATCCTTTCCATCATACTCACGAAAGATATTAAAAAGGTGAAGCGTATGAGACAAACTCAATTCCATTTTTTATAGTTTTCTTTTATAAACTAAACTAGTGATAAAACAAGAAACTAAAAGACTCGATTGCAAGATCTAAAGATATACCTTCAAGCGCTAACCTCCCCCACAACGGCGCCAGAAAAGAGCTTGATGTCTACTACACAACCTTCTTCTTGTAGACGTTGTTGGGCCTCCAAGTGCAGATGTTTGTAGGACAGTGGCAAATTTTCCTCAAGTGGATGACCTAAGGTTTATCAATCCATAGGAGGCGTAGGATGAAGATGGTATCTCTCAAGCAACCCTGCAACCAAATAACAAAGAGTCTCTTGTGTCCCCAACACACCCAATACAATGGTAAATTGTATAGGTGCACTAGTTCGGCAAAGAGATGGTGATACAAGTGGTATATGGATAGTAGATATAGGTTTTTGTAATCTGAAAATATAAAAACAGCAAGGTAACGAATGATAAAAGTGAGCGTAAACGGTATTGCAATGCGTTGAAACAAGGCCTAGGGTTCATACTTTCGCTAGTGTAAGTCCTCTCAACAATACTAATATAATTGGATCACATAACTATCCCTCAACATGCAACAAAGAGTCACTCCAAAGTCACTAATAGCGGAGAACGAACGAAGAGATTATGGTAAGGTACGAAACCACCTCAAAGTTATTCTTTCCAATCAATCCATTGGGCTATTCCTATAAGTGTCACAAACATCCCTAGACTTCGTACTAGAATAACACCTTAAGACACAAATCAACCAAAACCCTAATGTCACCTAGATACTCCAATGTCACCTCAAGTATCCGTGGGCATGATTATACGATATGCATCACACAATCTCAGATTCATCTATTCAACCAACACATAGAATCTCAAAGAGTGCCCCAAAGTTCTACCAGAGAATCACGACGAAAACGCGTGCCAACCCCTATGCATAGGTTCATGGGCGGAACCCGCAAGTTGGTCACCAAAACATACATCAAATGAATCACGTGGTATGCCATTGTCACCACAGATATGCACGGCAAGACATACATCAAGTGTTCTCAAATCTTTAAAGACTCAATCCAATAAGATAACTTCAAAGGGGAAACTCAATTCATTACAAGAGAGTAGAGGGGGGAAGAAACATCATAGGATCCAACTATAATAGCAAAGCTCGTGATACATCAAGATCGTATCATCTCAAGAACACGAGAGAGAGAGAGAGATCAAACACATAGCTACTAGTACATACCCTCAGCCCCGAGGGAGAACTACTCCCTCCTTGTCATGGAGAGCACCGGGATGATGAGGATGGCCACCGGAGAAGGATTGCCCCCTCCGGCAAGGTGCCGGAACAGGTCTAGATTGGTTTTCGGTGGCTACGGAGGCTTCTTGTGGAGGAACTCCCGATCTAATCTCTGTTTTGGAAGTTTTAGGATACATAGGTATATATGGGTGAAAGAAGCACGTCGGTGGACCGACGAGGGGGGCACGAGGCAGGGGGCGCACCCAAGGGGGGTGGGCACGCCCCCCCACCCACGTGGGAACCTCCCTTCTTTCCTGACATGCACTCCAAGCTTTTCCGGTAGCTTTCCTTCCAAAAATAACTTCTCTAGTTGATTTCATTCCGTTTCGCCTCCGTTTGATATTCCTTTTCTTCGAAACACTGAAATAGGCAAAAAAACAACAAATCTAGGCTGGGTCTCCGGTTGATAGGTTAGTCTGAAAAATAATATAAAAGTGGATAATAAAGGCCAATATTGTCTAAAATAGTAGATAATATAGGATGGAGCAATCAAAAATTATAGATACGTTGGAGACGTATCAACATGTACATACATCGGCCAGGGTGCAAGAAAGAAAACACGACCACGTATGTGTACATACGGGCGGGGTCTGGAACGCCTACTCGCGCATACGTACGGCGAGGGCTCGTTGACATGGCTGGGTCGGAACGAAGAATCAGCGTTGTCGTCGTGTTCAGGGGGAGGCAACGGAATGCGTCGTGTTCATGGGGAGGCAACGGAATGCATCGTGTTCATGGGGAGGCAACAGAACGTGTGGGAGCCAACCGGCTGGGTCGGAACGGAATACGTGGTCGTGATCATCGAGAGGGCTTGGACGGAACAAGCGATGGAAACGAGGCCTGGCGTACCGCAGAACGGAGGAAACGACCTTGTGTTCGACCGGCCACGTTCGAAACGGGATACTGTTCATCGGGAGGGGTGTGGCGTACCGCAAAATGGATGAAACGGACCTCCTACGGTTGAAACGGGGGTCCTGTCGATCGGGAGGGGTGTGGCGTACCACAAAACGGACGAAACAGACTTGTGTTGGATCGCTACGGTCGAAACGGGGGTCCTGTTCATCGGGAGGAGTGTGGCGTACCGCAAAACGGGACTCCACGGGATACTGTTCATCTCCACCGTCGACCTCCTCCAGCTTCCACGGGCTACCGTCGACCTCCTCCAGCCTCCACGGGCTCCTGTTCATCCAGCCTCCACCACGCCCTACTCCACCGGCTACTGTTCAACCACCCCTCCACCGTCTATTGTTCATCCAGCCCTCCACACCACGGGGTCCTGTTCAACCACCCCTCCACACCACGGGGTCCTGTTCAACCACCCCTCCACGGGCACCCCTCCACCAT
>NC_041380.1:427179814-427204841 GCF_002162155.2 Triticum dicoccoides
TCACTTTTCATCCCAGAGGCACCATCGATCGGCTTCAGTTAGCAACAGTAGCGAAGGAATCGCTCGATCGGGTTCAGTTAACAGCCATCGATCGATCGCTCGGGTTCAGTAGCGTGTAGACTGCAGTGCAATCGCTCGGGTTCAGTTAGAGCCCAATGCCTCGCTCGGGTTCAGTTAGAGCCAACACCTCACACACACGCACGTACGTGTACGAGAGAAACGCGCATCGCTCGGCCCCCGACCTCCCACTGTAACCGGGAACTCCCTGAAATATTCCACACCCTCGCTTCTACCACGGTTTTTTCCGTCATGGACGGCCCAAAGAATGTCATGCAGCTGCGTCTCCGGCCCGCCCAGGACGAAAATCCCATTTTCTGTCATGATTTTTTGTCATAGAAGTAGGAGCCCACCACATCTATGATGATACCGGGTTTTGTCACAATTATCGTCATAGAAGTGTCATATGTATGACAGAAAAAAATTTCATTCGGCCCAAAATGTCACGGATGTGTCTTTTTGTAGTGTCCCCAAGCTCGAGGCCACGCGCCCGCTTAGGTGGTTCCAAGTGCGCCATTACCTTCAGCTCAACAGATCAGCTCAAGTGCACGGCCACCGTCGGCTCTCTCCCAATGCTTTGTTCACCCGTCATCAGCAACGTGCAAGTCACCAAGACCCTCATCGACGGCGGCGCAGGGCTCAATGTCCTGTCCGTTGAGACGTTTGACAACCTTCTAGTGCCATACGATCAGCTTCAGCCCATGAAGCCTTTCTCAAGAGTGACTGATGGCTCCACCATGCTGATCGGGCAGGTCCGCCTCCCCGTCACCTTTGGAGAACGCAACAACTACCGCACCGAGCTCATCGACTTCGATGTTGCCCACATTCGTCTACTATACAATGCCATCCTCGGGTATCCGGCCCTGGCCAAGTTCATGGCAGCAATGCACGACAGCTACAACGTCCTCAAGATGCCAGGAAGCGGTGGAATCATCACAGTCCCCTGCGAAGAAAGAGATACGGTGTGCTACCTCGAGCGCGCCTTCCAAGCTGCGTCAATCGAAGACCCCAGCAAAAATGCAGCTCGGTACCGTCTTGAGGTCGTCCCCAAGAAGAAGAAGCAGCTACTCCAAGCCAGACCTTAGGAAGGCAGCGCCGCTAGTAGTACCTCATCAGGATCAGTGCCCACGCCTGGGGCGCTTCCCTCTGTCGCATAGGAAGGCTCTCCCGACGACCTCCTCGTGCAGGGCTCGGGGTCTCTCTTCTGGAGGGCCTCTGACCTCACCAACGTCACTAGGGAGGTGCTCGGGCACCACTTGGAGGCATGTTTTGCGACACGTTTCCCTCAGGAGGACACTGGGCATGGAGCGCCCGACGCTCAGGAGTTCATGACCAAGGTATCTCAGGAGCTTCAGGAAGCAAGAGTAATACGTGGCGACCGCCGCCCACCTAGCGTTGCTCCCCACCCAGGCGAGGGTGGTCAGCTGCGTGTCTGCATCGACATACCAGGGCTCAACCGAGCCGCATCTCAGGAGCGCTTCTGGCCTTCGCGTGTTGGGCACTGCGAAGGTCCACCACACAACTACGTTCGCATGCCTTTCAGCCTGCCGAGCATGGCTTCTGCCTTCCAGTGCAACCTGCGGAGCGTCATGGCGGGTCCGGAGGCCAGGCACCACGCAGTCCTGGCAGAGATGGCGATAGTCCTCAAGGAACCGCCAGGACCCCCATGGCCTCCCGAGGCTCAGGGCCCCGGTGGCTCGTGAGGAGTGACCCCTTCGCCACGTACCTTTAGCCGCCCCAACTCTCCTTCATCAACAGAATCATGTGACATTTTCCAAGTTTATTTAGCTGGGAGCGCCCTCAAGGCTGCATCATTCCCAGGTCGCGTGGGTCTGTCCCTGTGGCATGTGTCCCTTTTTATGTCTTTAGCTTACCTTGCTCGGGGCGCCCCTCGGGCTGCATCATCCCCAAGCCACTCGGGCTGGACCCAGTGGCCCATATCGTTCATGCATTTATCTGAGCTAGTTTGCTTTCCATGCCTAACCTATCTATGATTATCACGTGCTTGATTGTTGCTCACCGCGGGAGCCGCGTGGCGGTCGTCTTTCTTTAGGACCCTTCGCGTGAGAGGGCTAGGCACGGCGTCTATGCTTGGGTCCGTCCCTGCAGCGTTGATAAATCCAACGGCTGAGCTCTGTCTGGCGGGTCGGCCCCGTTCATATCACCTCCTGGGGCCGTTGGTGCTTGGCTTTCTCACGTGATAACCTCAGGAGATTCGTTTGGAGCAGGTTGTCTGACCACCTCGTAGGACCAACACAGCGAATAAGAATCAAGACCAGGCACAACCCGCCTTGAGGTAGGGCCTCGTGAGTCCCGCACTGGCTCATGAGTGCCCAGACACACCTCGTCTGGCCTTGCCGTGCAAGCCACGTGTCAGGGCGGGGCTGTACACGTCCCGTGGGCTGTCCGCAGTAGGGAGTCCCCTCCCACGTACCAGTGGAAGCACCATGCTCCATGCTGGCAGTCGACACTGCCGAGGAGCGGCTAGGCTCGTGCAAGTGCGGAAGCGCCATGGTCCGTCCTAGTGATAAACAACTGAGGGCAGCCTCACGGCCGTATCAACCTTAAGGAGCCTCCGTGCTTGGTGTCTGGCCTTAACGCAACGCCTCCCATCGAGAGATCCGCACGAGGGGGCTGGGCATGGGGGTTGCACTCGGGTCACGTCCAAGTGTACGCTACCCTGCCAGGTCCCTCGGACCAGGTCGTCGCACGCCCTCCCAAGCGGAGCTAAGGTACGAAGGTCATTTGAACTTCAAGGGGGACTCTTGAGCATCGCGACTCAGGAGCCTAACTGGTCACGTAGCCTCTCACTCCTTGAGTGCGTCCTGGTCTCCGGTCGGTCCAACGGCGGTTGAGGTATGCGTGGGGCCGGGCTCTGCTAACGTAGAACACTAATCCTATCCTCGCGTCTCCATCCTATAAGATGTTTGCACGTCAAGGGGGACTCCTGAGCATCGTGACTCAGGAGCCTAACTGGTCACGTAACCCCTCACTCCTTGGTTCTGTCCTAGTCTTCGGTCGGCCCAACGGCGGTTGAGGTATGCGCAGGGCCGGGCTCTATTGACATAGAACATAAAGCAAGTAGGAAGAAAATCGCAAAATCTCAAAGAAAATATTACAAGACATATTGTTCTCCGAATATCAAACACAAGTTTAAACACCTCCATGAGGCACGCTACATGCTGCAGGAGTTTCAACAGGAAAGGAGCCGCAAGCCAGTCATCCCTCGATACTGCCGACACCTGCAAGAGGTGCCCCCTCCTGGGTGACGTCGCCTTCACCTGCACCACCGGACGAAGGCGCGGGGGTGAAGGCGTTGAACTTCTCCAGCAGGGCTTCCACCTGACCTTTCACGGCTGCGGTGGCGACTGCGTAGTGTTCATCAGCCACGGGCTACAACAGCTCGTCAAGGCGGGCGGAAGGATCGCGAAGATGGAGGTTTCTGAAGATGCGCGTCAGCACGGCTGAAGAAAGGGTGTGAGCCTCTTCCTCTTCCATGGGGCCGATGCCGCGCACGACCTCCTCAACGGCTCGACCAAGTAGGGAAGCAACTGGGCGGGTCCGTCCTCATTGGTGGCCAACAGCTTCTCCAAGCCCTTCTCATAGAGTGACTTGAGGGCCTCGCGAGACCTCTTCTCCAAAAGCGCGAAGGCCGCGTGGTCCTTGGCCAGGACCTTCGCCTTGGCGTCAAGATCGACCCCCTTCGCCTCCACCTTCCACTCCAACTCCTCCAGCCGGCTACGTTTGGTAGCCTGCGCCTTCGCCAACTCCCCCAGCTCGGCGTCGCGGTTCTTGATTGCATCCTCCCGGGCCCTCATATCCTCCTCCTTCGCATGGCAGTCGCGAGCTTCTTCTGCGTGCTCATCACGTAGTCTCTTCAGCTCGTCCTCCAGCGCCCGGCAGCAGTCGTAGGCAGCTTGGACGTCCTTCAGCGCCGCCTCGCGATCGGCCCGCTTCTCCTTCTTGGAGGTCGTCATGGCCTGGCTCAGCGCCGCTTGGACTGCTGCGTCAGACTGAAGCCAGCCGGAGGCCAGCTCTAGGCGCCTGGCTACCAGGCACGGATCCACGCCCAGGAGATCTTCCCGTAGCTGAGTAATCTCTGAAAGGGCACGATCCAAGACAGCGGAGGAGGCAGAAGAACCTGGGAGTAATGGCACAACAGGAGGAGGAGGCGGTGTCGTCACCAAGGCTTGGGAGACCAAAGGCTCTTGAGCCTCTAGGACCTCAGCAGCCGAACCGGACATCGGCACTTCTAGATCCAGTGGGGCCTCGGGGGCTGACTCCTCCGGGCGACGCCCCTCTAGGCTTCATGAGGGCGACATGGCTGGAGAGGTAAGAGAGCTGTCGTTTCCTTTCTCCATGGAGGGGGGTGCGGCCGCTATAGATGGTTCAATCGCAGGCGTGGGCGCTGCATCCTCCTTCCTCTTCTTCGCCGAAGGCGGCGACCTGGTGAAACAAAGAGGAACGTCAGGAGGTAGCAGTATAAGCAAGACCAAGATGAAGCTCAAGCACTTACTGGTCCACAGCAGCGTAGTCCACCCTCCGCTTGGCGAGCTTGAAGCTGGAGAGCTTCGTGACCCAAGGCGCGGGCGCGCCAGCCCCGGATGCAGAAGCAGGAGCGGTAGCTGGCCGGAAGCGGCTCAGACGGCGTTAGAGCAGAAGCAGCGCCTCAGGAGATCAACGCTGATCGGTCCCTCGTCGGGACGACGGGCGGCTCTCCCCTCTCTAGGCGGGCGTCAGCCTCGTTAGGAAGAGTGCGGAGGATGTCAGCTTTGCTCAGGGGGGAGGTTTCCCCCATCCCTTTAGGGGTCACCTCGGAGTCTTCCTCCTCCTCTTCCTCCCCGCGGGACTCACCAGAAGACAGCTCCACCAGCATCGGTGCCGCATGATACGTCTCCAACGTATCTATAATTTTTGATTGCTCCATGCTATATTATCTACTGTTTTGGGCAATATTGGGCTTTATTATCCACTTTTATATTATTTTTGGGACTAACCTATTAACCGGAGGCCCGACCCAGATTTGCTGTTTTATGCCTATTTCAGTGTTTCGAAGAAAAGGAATATCAGAGGGAGTCAAAACGGAACAAAATCAACTAGAGAAGTTATTTTTGGAATGAAAGCCACCCGATGGACTTGGACCCCACGTGAAGGAAGGAACGAGGAAGCCACGAGGGTGGGGGCGCGCCCCCTGCCTCGTGGGGCCCTCGTGGCTCCCCTGACGTACGCCCTGCACCCATATATACCCACATATCCTAAAACTTACAGAACGGATTAGATCGGGAGTTCCATCGCCAGAAGCCTCCGTAGCCACCGAAAGCCAATCTAGACCCGTTCCGGCACCCTACCAGAGGGGGCAATCCCTCTCCGGTGGCCATCTTCATCATCCTGGTACTCTCCATGACGAGGAGGGAGTAGTTCTCCCTCGGGGCTGAGGGTATGCACCAGTAGCTATGTGTTTGATCTCTCTCTCTCTCTCGTGTTCTTGAGGTGATACGATCTTGATGTATCGCAAGCATTGCTATTATAGTTGGATCTTATGTTTCTACTCCCCCTCTACTCTCTTGTAATGGATTGAGTTACCCCTTTGAAATAATCTTATCGGATTGAGTCTTTAAAGATTTGAGAACACTTGATGTATGTCTTGCCGTGCGTATCTGTGGTGACAATGGGATACCACGTGATTCATTTGATGTATGTTTTGGTGACCAACTTGCGGGTTCCGCCCATGAACCTATGCATAGGGGTTGGCACACATATTCACCGTGATTCTCCGGTAGAACTTTGGGGCACTCTTTGAGGTTCTATGTGTTGGTTGAATAGATGAATCTGAGATTGTGTGATGCATATCGTATAATCATACCCACGAATACTTGAGGTGACATTGGAGTATCTAGGTGACATTAGGGTTTTGGTTGATTTGTGTCTTAAGGTGTTATTCTAGTATGAACTCTAGGGCTGTTTGTGACACTTATAGGAATAGCCCAACGGATTGATTGGAAAGAATAACTTTGAGGTGGTTTCGTACCCTACCATAATCTCTTCGTTCGTTCTCCGCTATTAGTGACTTTGGAGTGACTCTTTGTTGTCCAATTATGTTAGTATTGTTGAGAGGACTTACACTAGCGAAAGTATGAACCCTAGGCCTTGTTTCAACGCATTGCAATACCATTTACGCTCACTTTTATCATTCGTTACCTTGCTGTTTTTATATTTTCAGATTACAAAAACCTATATCTACTATCCATATACCACTTGTATCACCATCTCTTCGCCGAACTAGTGCACCTATACAATTTACCATTGTATTGGGTGTGTTGGGTACACAAGAGACTCTTTGTTATTTGGTTGCAGGGTTGCTTGAGAGAGACCATCTTCATCCTACGCCTCCTACGGATTGATAAACCTTAGGTCATCCACTTGAGGGAAATTTGCCACTGTCCTACAAACCTCTGCACTTGGAGGCCCAACAACGTCTACAAGAAGAAGGTTGTGTAGTAGACATCAAGCTCTTTTCTGGCGCCGTTGCTGGGGAGGTGAGTGCTTTGAGGTATATCTTTAGATCTTGCAATCAAGTCTTTTAGTTTGTTGTTTTATCACTAGTTTAGTTTATAAAAGAAAATTAGAAAAAAATGGAATTGAGTTTGTCTCATACGCTTCACCTTTTTAATATCTTTCGTGAGTATGATGGAAAGGATAATTGTGCTCAAGTGCTAGAAGAAGAAATCTAGAAAATGTTTGGCACTAAATATTTGAATGATGAGCTTGATTTCAATGTTGTTAGTATGAATTCCTTGAATATCCATTATGCTAATGATATGCAAAGCCACAAGCTTGGGGAAGCTATGTTTGATGAAGATGATATTTTCTGTTCCCGAAGTTTTGATGAGGAAACTTATTATGATGAAAGCATGCCTCCTATTTATGATGATTATATTGATGAAAGTGGATTTGGAGAGGTCATGACTTTATTTAGTAATGATTCCACTATTCCGGAAGAGGTTCCAATTGATTATGAGAACAAAGTTGCTATCTACGATGATTATTGTGATGACTTATATGCTATAAAGAATAATGATATCCGTGAAACTTGTCATCATGATTTTAATTTTCAATTGGATTATGCCTCACATGATAGTTATTCCGTTGAGTTTGCTCCCACTACTATTCATGAGAAGAAATTTGCTTATGTGGAGAGTATTAAAAATTCTATGCTTATGCATCATGAAAATAATGCTTTAGGTGCTGGTTATATTGTTGAATTCATTCATGATGCTACTGAAAAATTATTATGAGGGAGGAATATATGCTTGTAGGAATTGCAATAATATCAAGTTTCCTCTCTATGTGCTTATAGTTTTGAAGTTATGCTTGTTTTACCTCCCTATGCTAGTTGATTATTGTTCCCATAAGTTTTTTGCTCACAAAATCCCTATGCATAGGAAGTATGTTATACTTAAATGTGCTAGTCATATTCTTCATGATTCTCTCTTTATTTTTCAATTCTTATCCTTTATGTGAGCATCATTGAAATCATCATGCCTAGCTAGGGGTGTTAAACGATAGCGCTTGTTGGGAGGCAACCCAATTTTATTTTAGTTCCCTTCTTTTTGCTCCTGTTTAGTAATAAATAATTCATCTAGCCTCTGTTTATATGTGGTTTTATGTCTTTAATTAGTGTTTGTGCCAAGTAGAACCTTTGGGAAGACTTGGGGAAAGTCTTGTTGATCATGCTGTAAAAAAACAGAAACTTTAGCGCTCACGAGAACTGCTGCAATTTTTATTTGGAGAGTGCTATTTAGCTAATTCTTTTTGAAGATGATTAATAGATAAATTCCTCAGGTCCAGCAATTTATTTTAGAAATTTTGGGGTTCCAGAAGTATACGTTTGATCCATATTACTACAGACTGTTCTGTTTTTGACAGATTCTGTTTTTCGTGTGTTGTTTGCTTATTTTGATGAATCTATGGCTAGTAAAATGGTTTATAAACCATAGAGAAGTTGTAATACAGTAGTTTTAACACCAATATAAATAAATAATGAGCTCATTACAGTACCTTATGATGGTGGTTTGTTTTCTTATACTAACGGAGCTCACGAGTTTTCTACTTTAAGTTTTGTGTTGTGAATTTTTCAAGTTTTGGGTAAGGATTCGATGGACTATGGAATAAGGAGTGGCAAGATCCTAAGACTGGGGATGGCCATGGCACCCCAAGGTAATATTCAAGGACAACCAAGAGCCTAAGCTTGGGGATGCCCCGGAAGGCATCCCCTCTTTTATCTTCGTTCATTGGTAACTTTACTTGGAGCTATATTTTTATTTGCCACATGATATGTGTTTTGCTTGGAGCATCAATTTATTTTGTTATAATTTTCTTGATGTTATTTATAACAATGTTTTGCATCTTTTATTTCAATAAAAGTGGCATTGATAGCCTTTACTAAGCGTATTTTAGAAGTCCACATGTTGCTGTTTGAAAACAGAAAGTTTACCGCTGTTACAAAAATTCCCTAGAAAAGTCAGAATGTGATAAAATGTTGAAACCTTTTGAATATTAAGCTCTGATAAATTTACTACAGTGGTAATTTTTTTTTCATAATTTGTGGAGCTAGGTAAGTACGGATGTTGCAGTATTCTTTACAAACTATCCTGTTTAGGCAGATTGTTGTTATGTTTGCATTGTTTGCATATGTTTGCTTCTTTAATGATTCTATTTGACGATAGGACCATTAAATATGCAGAGGCATTTAGTATGCAATGTTGAATAATAATTTTAGTGATTTGCTACAGTAGAGTATGATAAGGTTTTGGCAATGGTTTATACTAACTTATCTCACGAGTCCTTGTTGAGTTTTGTGTGGATGAAGCTTTTGAGATTTAGGGAGACCGTGATATGAGAGGAATTAAGGAGACACAAAAGCTCAAGCTTGGGGATGCCCAAGGCATCCCAAGATAATATTTCAAGAAGTCTCAAGCGTCTAAGCTTGGGGATGCCCCGGTTGGCATCCCACCTTTCTTCTTCAACAACTATCGGTTAGTATCGGTTGATCCTAAGTTTTTGCTTCTTCACATGATGTTTTCTATTCTTAGATGTCATTTTATTTTTCTTTGCTTGCTGTTTGAATAAAATACCAAGATCTGAAATTATTAAATGTTAGAGAGTCTTCACATAGTTTCATAATTATTCGACTACTCATTGATCTTCACTATATCTTTCGGAGTAGTTTGTCATTTGCTCTAGTGCTTCACTTATATCTTTTAGAGCATGGTGGTAGTTTTATTTTGAAGAAATAGATGAACTCTCATTATTCACTTATATCATTCTGAGAGTCTTAAATAGCATGGTAATTTGCTTAAAGTCCTAATATGCTAGGTATTCAAGAATAATAAAACTTTCTTATGAGTGTGTTGAATACTATGAGAAGTTTGATGCTTGATAATTGTTTTGAGATATGAGGATGGTGATATTAGAGTCATGCTAGTTGAGTGGTTATGAATTTGAGAAATACTTGTGTTGAAGTTTGTGATTCCCGTAGCATGCACGTATGGTGAACAGTTATGTGATGAAGTCGGAGCATGATTTATTTATCGATTGTCTTCCTTATGAGTGGCGGTCGGGGACGAGCGATGGTCTTTTCCTACCAATATATCCCCCTAGGAGCATGCGCGTAGTACTTTGTTTCGATAACTAATAGATTTTTTCAATAAGTATGTGAGTTCTTTATGACTAATATTGAGTCCATGGATTATATGGACTCTCACCCTTCCACCATTGCTAGCCTCTCTAGTACCGCGCAACTTTCGCCGGTACCATACACCCACCATATACCTTCCACAAAACAGCCACCATACCTACCTATTATGGCATTTCCATAGCCATTCCGAGATATATTGCCATGCAAGTTTCCACCATTCCATTCATCATGACACATTAATCATTGTCATATTGCTTAGCATGATCATGTAGTTGACATAGTATTTGTGCCAAAGCTAATGTTCATGATTCTTTCATACTTGTCACTCTTGATTCATTGCATATCCCGGTACACCGCCAGAGGCATCCATATAGAGTCATACTTTGTTCTAGTATCGAGTTGTATCATTGAGTTGTAAATAAATAGAAGTGTGATGATCATCATTCAATAGAGCATTGTCCCCAAAAAAGAGGCCATAAAAAAAGAAAGGCCAAATAAAAAAATAAAGGCCAAAAAAGGGGGACAATGCTACTATCCTTTTACCACACTTGTGCTTCAAAGTAGCACCATGATCTTCATGATAGAGAGTCTCCTATGTTGTCACTTTCATATACTAGTGGGAATCTTTCATTATAGAACTTGGCTTATATATTCCAATGATGGGCTTCCTCAAAATGCCCTAGGTCTTCGTGAACAAGCAAGTTGGATGCACACACACTAGTTTCTTTTGTTGAGCTTTCATACACTTATAGCTCTAGTGCATCCGTTGCATGGCAATCCCTACTCACTCACATTGATATCTATTGATGGGCATATCCATAGCCCATTGATACGCCTAGTTGATGTGCGACTATCTTCTCCTTTTTGTCTTCTCCAAAACCACCATTCTATTCCACCTATAGTGCTATGTCCATGGCTCACGCTCATGCATAGCGTGAAAATTGAAAAAGTTTGAGAATATCAAAAGTATGAAACAATTGCTTGGCTTGTCATCGGGGTTGTGCATGATTTAAATACTTTGTGTGGTGAACATGGAGCATAGCCAGACTATATGATTTTGTAGCGATAACTTTCTTTAGCCATGTTATTTTGAGAAGACATGATTGCTTAGTTACTATGCTTGAAGTATTATTATTTTTATGTCAATATAAACTTTTGTCTTGAATCTTATGGATCTGAATATTCATATCACAAGTAAGAAGAATTACATTGAAATTATGCCAAATAGCATTTCACATCAAAAATTATGTTTTTTATCATTTACCTACTCGAGGACGAGTGGGAATTAAGCTTGGGGATGCTTGATACGTCTCCAACGTATCTATAATTTTTGATTGCTCCATGCTATATTATCTACTGTTTTGGGCAATATTGGGCTTTATTATCCACTTTTATATTATTTTTGGGACTAACCTATTAACCGGAGGCCCAGCCCAGATTTGCTGTTTTATGCCTATTTCAGTGTTTCGAAGAAAAGGAATATCAGACGGAGTCGAAACGGAACGAAATCAACTAGAGAAGTTATTTTTGGAACGAAAGCCACCCGATGGACTTGGACCCCACATGAAGGAAGGAACGAGGAAGCCATGAGGGTGGGGGCGCGCCCCCCTGCCTCGTGGGGCCCTCATGGCTCCCCTGACGTACTCCCTGCACCCATATATACCCACGTATCCTACAACTTACAGAACGGATTAGATCGGGAGTTCCGTCGCCAGAAGCCTCTGTAGCCACCGAAAGCCAATCTAGACCCGTTCCGGCACCCTACCAGAGGGGGCAATCCCTCTCCGGTGGCCATCTTCATCATCTCGGTACTCTCCATGACGAGGAGGGAGTAGTTCTCCCTCAGGGCTGAGGGTATGCACCAGTAGCTATGTGTTTGATCTCTCTCTCTCGTGTTCTTGAGGTGATACGATCTTGATGTATCGCAAGCTTTGCTATTATAGTTGGATCTTATGTTTCTACTCCTCCTCTACTCTCTTGTAATGGATTGAGTTACCCCTTTGAAATAATCTTATCGGATTGAGTCTTTAAAGATTTGAGAACACTTGATGTATGTCTTGCCGTGCGTATCTGTGGTGACAATGGGATACCACGTGATTCATTTGATGTATGTTTTGGTGACCAACTTGAGGGTTCCGCCCATGAACCTATGCATAGGGGTTGGCACGCGTTTTCGTCGTGATTCTCTGGTAGAACTTTGGGGCACTCTTTGAGATTCTATGTGTTGGTTGAATAGATGAATCTGAGATTGTGTGATGCATATCGTATAATCATGCCCACGGATACTTGAGGTGACATTGGAGTATCTAGGTGACATTAGGGTTTTGGTTGATTTGTGTATTAAGGTGTTATTCTAGTACGAACTCTAGGGCTGTTTGTGACACTTATAGGAATAGCCCAACGGATTGATTGGAAAGAATAACTTTGAGGTGGTTTCGTACCCTACCATAATCTCTTCGTTCGTTCTCCGCTATTAGTGACTTTGGAGTGACTCTTTGTTGCATGTTGAGGGATAGTTATGTGATCCAATTATGTTAGTATTGTTGAGAGGACTTACACTAGCGATAGTATGAACCCTAGGCCTTGTTTCAACGCATTGCAATACCGTTTACGCTCACTTTTATAATTCGTTACCTTGCTGTTTTTAGATTTTCAGATTACAAAAACCTATATCTACTATCCATATACCACTTGTATCACCATCTCTTTGCCGAACTAGTGCACCTATACAATTTACCATTGTATTGGGTGTGTTGGGGACACAAGAGACTCTTTGTTATTTGGTTGCAGGGTTGCTTGAGAGAGACCATCTTCATCCTACGCCTCCTATGGATTGATAAACCTTAGGTCATCCACTTGAGGGAAATTTGCCACTGTCCTACAAACATCTGCACTTGGAGGCCCAACAACGTCTACAAGAATAAGGTTGTGTAGTAGACATCACCGCAGGGGCCCTGGTGGGCGCCGGCGGCACCAGTCCGTGCCCGTCAAAGGTCGGCCTGGAGGCCACGACCAGCGCCCCATCCTTGCGGTGCAACAAGGGAGTGAAGGCATTCGGCGGGTACTGCTAGTCGTCCCTGACCAGGATGCGAAGATCCACAACCAGCTCATCATCGGACAAGGCTTTTGGGCTCAGGCGAACCTTGTCCTCTCTGTTCCCAAGCTCCCACAAGGGTCACGTACGCGCCTGGAGTGGGGCTATGTGCAGTATCAGGAATTCCCTCAGGAGCATGGCCCCTGTCACCTTCGCCTCCTTCGCGTTGCCCGACTTCAGGTCGGCATTCATCTGCTCCAACACCAACATCACCTGCTCGTCAGTGAGCTTCGCACGAGACCACCCCCTGTCGGACTGGGGCATCTCCGTCGGCAGCGTCAAGCGTGGGTGGACGCACTTGGCATCCATGATGGCCCACTTGCTCTGGAAGCTGTCGGCCTTCTTCCCAGTCTTCAAGATTGAGCTGGCCTTGCCGGCCGCGATGAAATTGGCACACCCAGAGGTATGGCCATCGTTGATGCGGAGGAAGAAGAACTGGCGCAGCAGAGCCACAGACAACATCACGCCGAGGTACGCCTCGCAGTAGTAGGCGAAGATCGACAAGAGAAGGATAGAGTTGGGATGAAGATGCATCACCTGCAGTCCGTAGTGGTCAAGGACCTCGAAGAAGAAGTCAGAAAAGGGGGGAACCAGCCCCGCGGCGATGCTGCTCGTAAAGAAGGGGAAGAAGGTGTTTTCCTCGGGCTCCGGCACATCGGAGCCTGCCCAGAGCCTGGTCCTCCCCTTTTCGTTGCTTTCCCTCACCGTCAGCAAGCGTGTGGTGGCGAGGTTCTTCTCTGAGACGTTGGGCGCGTCGCAGGCTGGCTCATACCAAGCCAGCGACAAGGCGGGCTTGACCCTCTGGGGCGCCATTGGTCGTTGATGCGGGAAGGATGGGAGTAGATCTCGAGATTTTGGAGGCGGGGCGCAAGAAGGGGGATCTGAGCAAGCCGAATGGAAGCAGTGAAGGAAAGCGTTGTCTACGCCAGCCTTTTGACAGTCGGGCACTTGCCAAGGCTGCATGGGGAAGCGGAGACGCCCACGTCCAATCAACCGCCACGCATCGACCAAGGATGCAGGCTATTGGTGGCCGCGGTGCTCCGCACTTGCCCCTTGGCTTCGCCTCGAAGCCAAGCCCGAGCGCGCCTTAGGCCCGGGGGCTACTGTTGGCATTCTGGGAACGGGGGTCCCCAAACTTGCCTGCCTGCGGCCCATGGCGTGGCTCTGCGAGCGGGCCCGTACGACCCATCTTCACCAACAAGCATTCAAGACCCTCGTGAGGGGCCATGCCTCGCGAGGTGGACGACGTAAGACCTCATCAGGAGAAGCATCACCATGCTGGCTCACGAGGGACAGAGAGATCAAGACCAGGCAAACCTTGCAAGGTTCCAATGACGTGAGCCATGACGATCGAGACTAGGAGGGCGCCAGCGTGCATAGTGTCCTTGTTTCCTCTTTGGTGCTAAGGAGGCAAGCGCAGACGCAGAGTACCGAGGCATCAAGCAAAGGTTTTCATATCGGTGCAACGAGACCAAGACCAGCAGGATGACAAGACGGAGGTCACCGTGGAGCCCAAGACGGCGTCACCACCAGAGCCTTTGGCAGGCGAAGACTGGTTTTGTCAGGATAAGCCGTACTAACTGCCCCCTTTCGAATTGGCCGTTGTTGGCTCCCTTCCCACTCAATATTTGGGGAGAGGAGCACGGCCTCTATAAATAAGACTAGCCACCACCATAGCTAGGGGATCGATCCGGACAACCACAAGTTCACCAAGCACAAGAACACCTCTCCTCAGGAGGCCGTTCTTCCCCTTTTACTATTCATCCTCAGCCCAAGAGGCAATCCACCACCACTACACTGGAGTAGGGTATTACACCACAACGGTGGCCCGAACCAGTATAAATCTTGTGTCCTTTGTGTTGTGAGTTCGTTGAATTAGTCCTTGAGATCTTATTGAAGCTAGGACATGGATCGGTAGGGGGAGATCTTCGCGCGCACCCCAGTGTTCGAACCTTAAGGGTTTTGCCAGAACCCTAGATCTGACATACCCGACCTGTGGCTTCTCTATTTTGAATAATATCCCCTAGGGGAGCAGAACTAACCAAAGTGATGGGATGACCCAGAAAGTACTACTTGAGCTTCCGGCTAGCCATGAACACCCCATATACAAGCTGCTGCCAATGTGGATACCTCTGCTTGGACTCAATAAGCACCTCACTGATGTAGTAAATCGGCCGCTGAACTGGATGCTCCTTGCCTGATTCCTTCCTGTCCACCACAATGGCTACCCTGACGGCTCAGCTATTGGCAGCCACATTTAACAATAAAGGCTCCTTATCAATGGGAGCAGCAAGAACCGGCAGCTCAGCCAACTGTTTCTTCAAGGCCTCAAATGCCTGATTAGCAGCATCACTCCAAACAAAATGATTTGTCTTCTTCATCATCTAATAAAGAGGGATGGCCTTCTCACCCAACCGGCTTATGAACCAGCTTAAAGCTGCAATACGACCCACCAAACGCTGAACATCATTGATACACGCCGGCTTAGCCAGGGAGGTGATAGCCTTTATCTTCTTCGGGTTAGCTTCAATACCTTGTTCCGAAACCAAAAAACCCAAAAGCTTGCCTAGTGGCACACCAAAAACACACTTGGCCGGGTTAAGCATCATCTTGTAGACCCGGAGATTGTCATAGGTCTCCTTTAAATCATCGACCAGGGTCTCCTTCTTCCTGGACTTCACCACAATATCATCCACATAGGCATGAACATTGCGCCCAATTTGATCATGGAGGCAATTTTGAACACACTACTGATAAGTCGCCTGGGCACTCTTGAGCCCAAAAGGTCTCGATACATAACAGAAGGCTCCAAAGGGAGTAATAAAGGTCGTCTTCTCCTGGTCCTTAACTGCCATCTTGATCTTATGATAACCGGAATAAGCATCCAAAAAACTCGGACGCTCACAACCTACCGTAGCATCAATAATCTGATCAATACATGGGAGAGCAAAGGGATCAGCCGGACAAGCCTTGTTTAAGTCTGTATAATCCACACACATGCGCCAGGTGCCGTTTTTCTGAAGGACCAACACCGGGTTAGCCAACCACTCAGGATGAAAAACTTCGACAATGAACCCAGCCGCCAACAGCTGGGCTACCTCCTCACCAATAGCCTTATGCCTCTCTTCATTGAAACAATGAAGGAATTGATTGTCCTATTTAAACTTTGGATCAATACTGAGAGTGTGCTCAGCCAGTTCCCTTGGGACACCTGGCATATCTAAAGGCTTCCGCGCAAATATGTCCCAATTCTCACGAATGAACTCGATGAGTGCGCTTTCCTATTTTAGATCTAGATTAGCACTGATGATGAACTGCTTAGATGAGTCGCCAGGAACAAAGTCAACTAGCTTAGTGTCGTCTGCCGACTTAAACTTTAACAAGGGGCCGTGCTCTGTGGTTGGCTTCTTCAAGGATGTCATATCTGCCGGGTCAACATTATCTTTATAAAGTTTCAGCTCCTCTGTGGTGCAGACAGACTCAGCATAAGCACCGTTGCCCTCTTCACACTCCAAGGCTATCTTGCGACTCCCATGCACTATGATGGTGCCCTTGTGACACGACATCTTCAGCTGCAAATAAATATAACAAGGCCTTGCCATGAATTTAGCATAAGTCGGCCTCCCAAATAGAACATGATAAGGGATTTTGATCTTAACCACTTCAAAGGTCAACGTCTCAGATCTGGAATCGTAGCCATCTCCAAAGGCAACCTCCAAAGATATTTTACCCACTAGATATGCCGCCTTACCAGGCACCACACCGTGAAAAACTGTGTTCAACGGCTTAAGATTTTTGTGTGTCAATCCCATGCGACGAAAAGTTTCATAATAAAGGATATTAATGCTGCTGCCTCCCTCCATGAGTACCTTTGTGAACTTGTATCCTCCAACCTAAAGTGCCACCCGATTATCAACCCGGGTGGGTGATCCTCACGGCTCTAGAGAATAGGGTGTTTAGACCATCGCAAGTAACGGGGCACTGCTGGATCAACGACATTCACTACCCTTTTATGGAGCTTCTAATCCCGCTTACATAAACTCGTGGTGAGAACGTGGTACTGCCCACTATTCAATTGCTTTGGGTTACTCTGATAACCAGATTGCTGCCGATTCCCCTGATTATTCTGTTGATTGTAACCACCCTAATTGCCTTGTCCTTGAAAACCGGAAGTTGAACCGCCACCTCCATGACCTGGACCATGAGAACTGGATCCCGAGCCACCATTCGGGCCATGGTTATTCTGGAAAATATGGGAATTCTTAAAATCCTTCATGATAAAACAATCCTGCCACAAATGTTTAGATGGCCTCTCCTGTGTTCCGTGCCTCAGACACGGCCGATTCATTATTGCCTCGAGGTCGAGTTCTCCCCCTCCAGACTGAGCCGACCTTCCTTTGCGATGCTAGTTATTATTCCACGCACCAGTGTTGTCCATGAAGTCTAAATTTCCATCAGCTCTGCGGTTACCGTTACCACCCTGATTGGATGGGTTATACTGTTGTCCCTTCATGCCACTACTCTTCTTTCCTTTCCCTGCCTTTTCGTCATCAGGCTTGGGGTCCTTGGTACTATCAGAGTCGGCATACTTGACAAGGGCTGCCATGAGCTCCCCCATGTCACTAGTGCGTGTCGGTCCTAAACAAACGGTTTTAACCCCTTTTTGCGATGGCATATGGAACTGTTTCCAAGTGAGTGTGGGCGATAGGGGGGGTCCTTCCCACACGACCCAGAAATCGTCGGGGATAGGGAGCCTTGATGCATACAGTTGTCCCTGTATAACCATTTCCGATATCTCGAATATCCCAAACGCTTCATCCTTGCTACTCGTTTGTGCTCGCATTGCCAATGCAGTCGGTGTTTTGTGGTTCTTCCTAAAACCAGGCAGATTCTAGGCACGGGAGCTTTCCAGGCAGATTCTAGGCAGATTCCAATCACGGGAGATTTACGATGCCTGGCACATCACAAACAGTTCATGATTATAAACCATGTATGATAGGTAGACAATCACACACATTTAGTTTTCCGGCAACGTTTGCGATAGTGTCTGACGTCACACACGCTTTGCGAATGGCAACTGTGAGCATGCTTGCACACGTTTCCTCTCTATGAACCGTGTGTGCCGTAATGACCTGCACAACGTAATTTCACCCTAATTTAATTGCTGCTATTTAAAATTATACCTAATTTAAACTTAAAGTAGGCTATAGCTTTATTCATATCCATCAGGTTCAAACAACCAATGCATTATTCGATTCACAGGTACATATGTTTAAGAATTACAGAAGCACCAAATAAAGAATGATGTACCAGGGTTCTATACTTGTACTATTACAGATGGTAAAGAAAGAGGCGACAGACATTCCGGTTGATGAACAAGGTGAAGCGGAATGGCCCTATTGTGCTCTCCTGGATGCAGAAGGCATGCAGGACTCTAGTCCAACCCCTTGTGATGGCCAGCCGCCAATCATGTAGTTTGAGAGGTAATCTTGAGTAAACTGCTTCAGGATGCACTGCAAAAGAAAAAAGATTCAGATATTGTCATCTAACACAACTCATTACGGGCAGTAAAAAGAAGGCTACAGGGTTCTTAGTTACCATCCTGCAGTTCACTGTTGTCTTGCATAAAGTGTAAACAAATAGTTCGATTGACATCTTTTGACCCATTTTAGTAACAATCTTTATCATTTTCCTCACTTGATGCTGGTTCATGAATATCTCATTGCCCCATGCACAGAAAGGGTCGAAGTGTGGATCTTTGCCAATGATATATGTACCTAAAAGCACCAAGTTAATATTAGAAGCTAAACAAAAATTGAAAAATGATGTAGTACAACATTCCATCCATCCCATTATATAAGATTTTATTACATGTATATCTAGACATCATCAGAACATTAAGGTAACACTCTTCCTTGTTGCTATGTAGCCTAGAATTGCATATTTAGTCATTCAGTACAATGCATGTTGCTAAACAACAATTGAAAATGAAAAGGCATGTTAACTGCAATATCCTTAACAGCAACCAAATATCGTAATTCATAATGGTATTGTTGAAACTGTTATTGATGAAATTGAACTGCACAGCAAATAGTTGCACATATGGAGCATCACATTGTGAAGAACTGAAATAAACAAGTCATAAGGACATCTCTAGGCGATCCTTAAAAGGTTAAAGGACTAAAACCCTTAGTGGATATATATATATATACTCCAGCAATTTTTGGCCTTTTCTAGTCGATCCCCTAAACTTAAGGTTGTAAACTTCAATTTGATCAAGTTTAAAGCAGGTTCAACCGAAAGTACCTTGCATTCAATAAAACATAGATAGTTTTGCATAAACGAACATAAAACATAAATTTAAACTAAGCTAAACTATTTTCGGTCAAAGTAGAGGTCGAGCCAATCCTTCCTCGTCATGTACGGTGTGCCACGAGCCGGGTCCGAGCCAGTATCGTCTTCGGGTCATTGGGGAAGGCACTCCTCCACTCGTCGACGCTGATCTCCTCGTCCTAGCAGCCCACCTCGACGCCCGCCATGCTGATGTCGGCACCGCCTTCGACCTCGCTATTAGAGGGGAACGCAATAACCTCGCCGCCCTCCGCGCCGCCGTCTTCGACCTCGCCATCAGAGGAGAGTGCAATAACCTCGCCGCCCTCCGTGCCGGCACAGATCACCCGCTCGGCCTCCAGCAGCTTCGCGTGCCGCTGGTGGAGCTCTTGCATGTAGGCCTCCTTGGCGGCTTCGGCCTCGAGACGCTCCCACGCCTCGCGGTCCTCCCGCGCCATAGCCAAGCTCACCACCCCTGGCTCCGGTAGAACGAGGTGGACCAGACATGTGCCGAAGGGGAAATTGAGCCTAGCCACCGAGCCGTGGTAGCGGACCTGCCAACGGTCGTACTCCATGGTTGCGAGCTTGGCCGTGTGGAAGCTACCAAGCCACCGACAGGTGTGGGTCTGTCGATCTATAATCTCGGCGAGCCACGTCCCCCACCGCTGCTGCCAGACCCCAGGTAGGACTTCGTCGGCTGCCGGGTCCGAGGGAGGACGAGGAAGTCCTTGAATCGGAGTAGGGGCGCGGCGGCGGGCGGATCGGGGGACTGGCGATGGCGGATCGGGCCCGCGGAGGATGACGGGGACACCTCGGCGGCCACCTCGCCGGCGTCGGGCAAAAAGGACGGGATAAACCTCTTTTTGGCCATTGGCTACTTGAGCTCCCCGACACACAGGCAGAGGTTGAGGATGGAGGCGCCGGCAATGGTGGAGACCTACCAATGGTTTCGAGGGTTGTGTGTGTCTGTGTGAGCGGAGATTGTGTTTGAGGAAATACTGCGGCAACTGAAAATTTTACTAGGCGGGAGTAACAAGGCGGGGCTACTGAAAATTTGGATCAAGGGCGAGCAGATATTTTTGAGATTGCGAGGGATGCATAGGCGAGAGTAAAATGCCGGGGCTACTGAAAATTTGAATCAAGGGACTAAAGCGGAGAGGAATGCAGAGGCGGGAGTTTTGGGGGAGCGAGCTAGTGTGCTTGACACGCCGGCTGTGGACTGTAGCCGATGCACCTTCTCGTGTAAGCCATAGGCGTACTATACACCGACGGTGCTCCAAGATATTTTGTACTACATCTCACATGGTTGCTGATAATAAATTGTGTGCTATCTACTTGATTTTTCATCTTGATTTGAATTACAAAATGGGGTCACAGCGGCAATGGACGGTGTTTGAATTGCTAGACCTTTTATCTGCAGTGAACATGCAACTGTATGTGTGTCGTAAAAGAAATGGAATTATTTAGGGTTCGTTTGGACATTTCATACATTAAACTGGTTTTCTAGCCATTTCAGGTGCACAATTCAAAATTAAACTACATGCACATGCTCCGGTGCATACAAATTGGTTGAAAAATCAAATCTATGTCCTGCAGTGCATGCTTAGGTCCCATGGAAGAAATGGGAATGAATTTTTCGGGGTTCGTTTGGCCTTTTTTATACATTAACTAGGGTTTCAAGGAATTTTATGTGCATAATTCAAATTTGAACTACAAGCACATGCTCCAATGCACCAAGTTGGTTAAAAAATCACATATGTGTCCTTGGGTGAATTTCTAGGTCCCATGCAAGAGATGGGAATGAATTTACCAGGGCACTTTTGATTGCTGGCAAAACATTGAGATGCATGGTTTTTAAATTCTAGTAAATCCAAAACTCGTGTGAAATTCATGAAACTTGACATGCTATCATGGAGCGGCATCAACATGCCGTGGTGAAATTTTTTCCCCATTTGGGGCAGGTTCGGGTATAAGCTTCTCACAACAAGCATGATGGTTTTGATAGGGAACGTACCACCTTTGGTGACGGGACGATATTCGTTGCCTCCTATTGCTTTCAAAAAATTTATCGTGTCAACATAGAACAACATGAGTGTTGTGTCAATTTTTGGGATTTTTCAGGGTTCGTTTGGACATTTTTATGCATTAACTGAGTTTTCAATGCATTTATGTGCATAATTCAAATTTGAACTACATGCACATGCTCCAGTGCATATAAATTGGTTGAATAATCAAATATGTGTCCTCGGGTGCATGCTTAGGTCCCATGCAAGAAATGGGAATGAATTTCAAACACCAGGGCACCGTTGATTGCCGGCAAAACATTGAGATGACTCGTTTTTAAATTCTAGTAAATCCAAAACTCGTCTAAAATTCATGAAACTTGGCATGCTATCATGGAGCGGAATCAACATGCCGTATTAAAAAATTTGTCCCATTTGGGGCAGGTTCGGGTCTATGCTTCTCACAAACCAGAGCTTCTCACAACAAGCATGATGGTTTCGATAGGGAACATACCACCTTTGGTGACGGGACGATATTCGTTGCCTCCTATTGCTTTCAAATGTTTTTTCGTGTTAACATAGAACAACAGGAGTGTTGTGTCAATTTTTGGGATTTTTCGGGGTTCGTTTGAACATTTTTATTCATTAACTAAGTTTTCAATGCATTTATGTGCATAATTCAAATTTGAACTACATGCACATGCTCCAGTTCATATAAATTCGTTGAAAAATCAAATGTGTGTCCTTGGGTGCATGCTTAGATCCCATGCAAGAAATGGGAATGAATTTCAAACACCAGGGCACCGTTGATTGCCAGAAAAACATTGAGATGACTCGTTTCTAAATTCTAGTAAATCCAAAACTCGTCAGAAATTCATGAAACTTGGCATGCTATCATGGAGCGGCATCAACATGCCGTGTTAACAAATTTGTCCCATTTGGGGCAGGTTCAGGTATATGCTTCTCACAAACCAGAGCTTCTCACAACAAGCATGATGGTTTCGATAGGGAACGTCCCACCTTTTGTGAAGGGACGATATCTGTTGCCTCCTATTGCTTTCAAAAAATTTGTCGTGCCAACATAGAACAATAGGAGTGTTGTATCAATTTTTGGGATTTTTCGAGGTTCGTTTGGACATTTTTATACATTAAATAAGTTTTCAATTCATTTATGTGCATATTTCAAATTTGAACTACATGCACATGCTCCAGTGCATATAAATTGGTTGAGAAATCAAATCTGTGTCCTTGGGTGCATGCTTAGGTCCCATGCAAGAAATGGGAATGAATTTCAAACACCAGGCACCGTTGATTGCTGGCAAAACATTGAGATGCCTCGTTTTTAAATTCTAGTAAATCCAAAACTCGTCTGAAATTCATGAAACTTGGCATGCTATCATGGAGCAGCATCAACATGCCGTGTTAAAAAATTTGTCCCATTTGGGGCAGGTTCGGGTATAAGCTTATCACAAACCAAAGCTTCTCACAACAAGCATGATGGTTTCGATAGGGAACGTCCCACCTTTGGTGAAGGGACGATATCTATTGCCTCCTATTGCTTTCAAAAAATTTGTCGTGCCAACATAGAACAATAGGAGTGTTGTATCAATTTTTGGGATTCTTCGAGGTTCGTTTGGACATTTTTATGCATTAACTAAGTTTTCAATGCATTTATGTGCATATTTCAAATTTGAACTACATGCCCATGCTCCAGTGCATATAAATTGGTTGAAAAAATCAAATATGTGTCCTTGGGTGCATGCTTAGGTCCCATGCAAGAAATGGGAATGAATTTCAAACACCAGGCACCGTTGATTGCTGGCAAAACATTGAGATGCCTCGTTTTTAAATTCTAGTAAATCCAAAACTCGTCTGAAATTCGTGAAACTTGGCATGCTATCATGGAGCGGCATCAACATGCCGTGTTAAAAAATTTGTCCCATTTGGGGCAGGTTCGGGTATATGCTTCTCACAAACCAAAGCTTCTCACAACAAGCATGATGGTTTCGATAGGGAACGTCCCACCTTTGGTGAAGGGACGATATCTGTTGCCTTCTATTGCTTTCAAAAAATTTGTCATGCCAACATAGAACAATAGGAGTGTTGTATCAATTTTTGGGATTTTTCGAGGTTCGTTTGGACATTTTTATGCATTAACTAAGTTTTCAATGCATTTATGTGCATATTTCAAATTTGAACTACATGCACATGCTCCAGTGCATATAAATTGGTTGAAAAAATCAAATATGTGTCCTTGGGTGCATGCTTAGGTCCCATGCAAGAAATGGGAATGAATTTCAAACACTAGGGCACCGTTGATTGCCGGCAAAACATTGAGACGTCTCGTTTTTAAATTCAAGTAAATCCAAAACTCGTCGGAAATTCATGAAACTTGGCATGCTATCATGGAGCGGCATCAACATGCCATGTTAAAAAATTTGTCCCATTTGGGGCAGGTTCGGGTATATGCTTCTCACAAACCAGAGCTTCTCACAACAAGCATGATGGTTTCGAAAGGGAACGTCCCACCTTTGGGGACAAAACGATATCCATTGCCTTTTATTGCTTTCAAATTTTTTCTCATGTCAACATAGAACAACATGAGTGTTGTGTCAATATTTGGCGTTTTAGGGGTTTGTTTAGACATTTTTGTGCATTAACTGAGTTTTCAATGCATTTATGTGCATAATTCAAATTTGAACTACATCACATGCTCAAGTGCATATAAATTGGTTGAAAAATCAAATATGTGTCCTTGGCTGCATGCTTAGGTCCCATGCAAGAAATGGGAATGAATTTCAAACACCAGGCACCGTTGATTGCTGGCAAAACATTGAGATGCCTCGTTTTTAAATCCTAGTAAATCCAAAACACGTCTGAAATTCATGAAAGTTGGCATGCTTTCATGGATGCCGTGGTAAATTTTTTGTCCCGTTTGGGGCAGGTTTGGGTATATGCTTCTCACAAACCAGAGCTTCTCACAACAAGCATCATGGTTTCGGTAGGGAACGTCCCAGCTTTGGGGACGAAACAATATCCACTGCCTCTTATTGCTTCTAATTTTTTTCTCATGTCAACATAGAACAACAGGAGCGTTGTGTCAATTTTTGTGATTTTTCGGGGTTCTTTTGGACATTTTTATGCATTAAGTGTGTTTTCAATGCATTTATGTGCATAATTGAAATTTGAACTATATGCACATGCTCTAGTGCATATAAATTGGTTCAAAAATCAAATATGTGTCCTTGGGTGCATGCTTAGGTCCCATGCATTAAATGGGAATGAAATTCAAACACCAGGGCACCATTGATTGCCAACAAAACATTGAGATACCTGGTTTTTAAATTCTAGTAAATCAAAAACTCGTATGTAATTCATGAAACTTGGCATGCTATCATGGAATGGCGCCTGACATGATGTGGTATTTTTCGTGTCCATTTTGAGAGAAGGCGCACTCGAATAATGCCAGCCAACAAAGGCATTTTGAAAAATAGCTGCCACTTAATATCTCAAATGTTTGTATAATTCAAAACATGTGTGTTCTGTTAACCATTCACGTGACACCACGTGTCTTCATTTTAATGGTTGTAGGAGGTGTCGTGCGGACAGCTGCTTGACCTTGACTGAACGGGAGGCGTGTGAGCACAGTCCGGTGTGCAGGATGACTGAGAGGCGTGGAAGCTGTCCTCCAATGTGCAGGCTCACCGAGAAGCGTGCGAGCTTTACGCTGCGCATGCTCACTATGAAGCGAGCCCTCAGACTTCCATGGCCGCCTGCCTTCCTCTCCATTAATGGCGCCCGAGCTGTTGTTTAATACGGGCGGCCTTCCTGTTCGCCACCCATCCC
>NC_041380.1:427205225-427216780 GCF_002162155.2 Triticum dicoccoides
GATCATCTGCCACTAGTCTTCAAGTTTGGTGAAGTCGACTCCGAGCCAGAGGAGATAGAAAATAAGGAGGAATGGGGCCTCATAGACATTGCACAGAAAGAGCTGGCTGCGGCAGTTGCTGCCCCCGTTCCCGTCCCAGCTCCCACCCATGCGCCCGCGCCAGCCACCATCCCTGTAGCATTGACGGGCTGGTCGCCGAGCACTATCACTGAGCTGGAAGCAGCGGGCGTCAGCGAGGTCTCCGTGGACCCGCACGAGCTCATGTACATGCCAGCGCTAGCAACCGTGCCCGTGCGCCCCCGTCCACCCACCGTGCCGCCGGCCCCCGTGCGTTTGGCTGCATCCACCACGCCCATGCGCACCCCTCCACCCACCGCGATGCCCGTCCCCATGTGTTTCGCTGCACCCGCCGCGCCCATGCCCGTGCGCGCCCCCCCTTAGTGGCATGGGACCCTGCCGTCGACCGCTACCTCTCAGTGGTGCTAGTTGGCGTCCTCCCTCGCCCCGCCCGTCGATCGTGCGACGACATGATGTTTGATTTACAAGTGAAGAACATTTTGTGCTGCCTTGAAGACTTCAACAACGGCATCCCGGAGGACGACAACGCCAACAACGACGCGGCACACCGCCTCCGCCGCGGCCGGAAATAGTTTTTTTTGGGGTTTAATACTGTATCTCGAATTCTCGATCATATGAATATAAATTCGCAGTGTGACTGAATGAAAGATATGGTTTGAACGAACTTGCGTTTTTCTCTCTTAATGTACAGACTTATCAAATGATTTTCTTTTGAAAAAAATGTCAATGGTTTTTAAATATAAAACAGTCATCGCAAACGTTTTAGTTAGAACACCCGTATGCAAACCGACAGCTTCCCCAGGAAGCCAAGGGAAAATGTGCCGACCAGGATTTATGCATTCCTTCAACGCAAACGGTTGTTTTGCATGACCCGTGTGCAACCACGCACAAACAATTGGGTAAGATTTGCATATCTGTCATTTTGGGTATGTTGCCATTTCTCAAACTGGAAAGATTTACATTTGTTTATCTTGTAACATTGCCGTTTTTCAACCTTGTAACACCGCGATTTGTCAAAATATGCAGCTACAAATCACTAGCACTATCTAATTTTTTCAACGAAAACACTAGCACTGTTCATATGGACATCACTAGCAGGCATGAGTTCATGGACGCATATGCAAATGTACCATTGATTACATACAACAAGTCATCAACCCACAACGACAACGAGGATACACGTTGTATTATAGATCATTTCAAACAAAACATTCTAGTAAAGTTTTTCTCACACAACAAATAACAAAGCGATAAAATGAACTTCAGCTCAACCACTCGTCGGCGTTGGAAACACTTGCTTTGAAACAGAAGTGATTCTCTGGGAAGGGCCAGCTACTGTCAATCTCGAGACCAATGCAGGAATGATCATCCAGGCTGAAGCGGCCTATTTCAATACCCATATTGGGACGGTAGGGAATCAAAGTAATGTCTGAGGTATAGATACAGTTGCTTCTAATAAATGGTAGTAATGTTGTGTCAACAGCGGCTGGATCGCCTTCCACCATCATTGGATTGTTTTGTCCAAGGAAGAGCGAGTTTCCTCCAAGACTTTCAATACTGAACCAGGGAGAAGGTGTTGGTGCTAGTACACCAGTATCCTTCCCGAATACCCTGCAAAAGATGTTGGAATAGGTCCGGAGAGTGCGACCATACAAGACAACACCTGCTTCCTTAGTAACATCAACAGTGCCCCATATACAGACAAGAAGAGGTGATCCATCGGAGAGTGCGACCATACAAGACAACACCTGCTTCCTTAGTAACATAAGTTGCCAGGCACCACCGAGTGCGACCATACAAGACAACACCTGCTTCCTTAGTAACATAAGTTGCCAGGCACCAGTGAGTATATGGGTCCTGCTTGTCCTCATGCTTGTGAATAAAATTTTCAAGTATAGGTGGTGGAATGTTCACAGGACCTTGGAAACACAAGAAGGTTAATTAGTAAAGGGAAACTAGCTAACCCGCATGCATGTGGATGAAACAATTATAATTATGGTGGAAGACAAACGTACCAAAATCATCAGGATTCCATGCAAAAACAGTGCCACGAGTAGTTGCAGCAAACACAAGACCCTCATATTGAATTGCATCACAATACTCATCCGTGTATAGAAACTGATTTTTGAGCAATATCAATTGAGTCGAACCATGAAGGACGACAACAAGCTTGTCGAAGGTAGAGACAACATAAGCATTGCTATAACCCCAAGAGCGGTTGGGAACACGACAAATTGCTATATTCCATAGACGACAGTGAGCATGATCGTATTTGAACTCACATATAATACCGGTGTACTCAACCTCTGGGTAGTCGTCTTAGTTTTTCAAAGTGAAACCCGGTGACGAGTGCACACATTCACAAGTTCCCACTCACAGTTGTACCCAATATAAACAACCCAATCTCCATTTGCGCCTGCCCAAGCCTTGCCCTAAAGCGATGGCATATTAACATCATACGTATCATTATCAAGCGGCATCAACTTACACAAGGCGAGGCTTCCCTCGTCCCCGCGCCAGTCAGCAGGGTCACGGCGAAGAAAATAGGGGAGATCAAACCGCTCCTAAACCCTTGGGTTCCTTGTAATGATGTTATTAGTTGAGTCGAGAATGGTCTTGAACGAACCTGCCAGGCTAGCCGAGGTGATGACGTCGCACCGATCAATGAGTTCCTCTACCACGTCATCATTCAGATCGGGGCAAGAATAACGGGGTCATTTCTGGATTGTTCCCTCCATGGAGAAGACGATCAAACAATGGCAGAAGGAAGGGTGAAGGAAAATAGAGGAGGGAGGAAGAGCTAGCGTGCGATAGCAGTTCCAAATCGAGAGGGAAGGGCGAAGAGTCGGTGTCAGTTGCCACGGTACACGAAGAGGCGCCTGGGGAGCGAATGGTTGCCACAGAGGTCACACACTGACGACAAGGGCCGAGTGAACCGCATGCAATCCCATCGCACAACACACACACGTCTTGCTAAGTTGAAACGTTTCTGTACTCTTGTGTCAACGCAAACAGTTCATCCGAGGGAACCGCATGTCGTATATCCCCCACACCTTGATCTGACTGACCGTTTCTTTTGTGTTGCCTAATCACAAACAGTTCATCCGAGTGAACCGCATGCCTTATATCACACACACCTTTGATCTGGCTCACCGTTTCTTTTGTGTTGCCTAATCACAAACAGTTCATCCAAGTGAACTATATGATGTGTATCGCACACGCCTTCATCTAGATGTTTGTTTCTTTTGTTCCTCCCCATCGCAAACAGTTCATTGAACTGAATCGTATGCCCTTCATCGCACATGCAAATAAAACTTGAACCGTGTGTGATGCATCCGTCATCGCAAAACGTCTTATACATTTCTAACGATTTTCATACAGCACTGTTTGCGATTATGGCATCGCACACAGTTTCTCGAAGGGTCTCTAATTGTAGTGTCGCATTAGCAGCATCCTGCAGTAGTGTGTCACTGTAATGGTGCTTAAGTCGCCCAAGCTTCTGTTTAAGAGGGAGGAAACGACAATTTTTCTCCAACATTAAAACTGCTGAGCCGACGTTGATATTGTCTGATGAGTGTATGATAGTTGAGACCCGGCGCACCTAGTTGGTTGTTGACTCGTCTTCACCTTGGACACAAGACACCAAATCCATGATCAACATAGGCTGCTTGCACGTGTCACCCCGACATCACTTCCCAATCCTAGATGGGGAGAGAGGGTAGACGCGGCGGAGGCGGCACGACGGCGGCAGAGGGGGCCACACGGAAGCGACTAGATCTGATTCAGGTCACAATGAGTGCCAGTTTCACGGCCCCACTGATTAGCACGTAACGTTCAAAATGTGGACTCCGCCCTACGCGGCCCCACTCGCCAGAGTTAACGGTCAAGTCATTGATCTGACGACAACGTCCGCTATGACCAGTTCTGAGGGTTTCAGGCAAGGGAGTGGGGAAAAGTGAGCAAAAGTTAAGAGCATGGGGATGAATGAGTAGAACTAAGGAATCAGGGGCATAGAAATAAAAAACCCTTCCTTTTGCAGTAGATCAATATGCAAATTGCTCGGGTCATCCTAATTTTTCAGAATTTTTGGAGTTACAGAAGTAGTCGAAATAGTCAGATTGCTACAGACTGTTCTGTTTTGACAGATTCTATTTTCTTTGTGTTGTGTGCTTATTTTGATGGCTCTATGGTTTTCTTTGGTGAGTTTCTGACATAGTAAAGTTGGAATACAATAGATATAATATAAAAACAAAATATGAATTGGTTTGATATAGTACTTATAGTAGTGGTTTATTATTCTTATACTAACGGATCTCACAAAGGTTTTGTTGAGTTTCGTGTGATTGAAGTTTTCAAGTTTTGGGTTATCTTATGATGGGTGAACGAATAAAGGATAGAAGAGCCTAAGCTTGGGGATGCCCCGGCATCCCAAGCTATTATCCAAAAATGAGCAACTAACTAAGCTTGGGGATGCCCCCGAGTGGCATCCCCTCTTTCTTCTAACGACCATCGGTATTTTACACGAAACTATATTTTTATTCATCACATGATATGTGTTTTTCTTGGAGCGTCTTGTATGATATGAGTCTTTGCTTGTTTTATTTTGTATTTTAAGTCATCAATCCTTGCTGGACACACCTATTTGAGAGAGCCAAAATTATGTCATGACTTGTTAGAATTGCTCTCTATGCTTCACTTAAATTTTTATGAGCTATGGACTTGCTCTAGTGCTTCACTTATATCTTTTTGAGCATGGTGTGCTTTAGTATTTTTGAAGAAATGTTCTCTCTCTTCACTTAGATTTATTTGAGAGTTAGTAAAGCTTTCAAGAAATTCTCTCTTGCTTCACTTAAATTAATTTGAGAGAAAGAAATATTATGCTCATGATCTTCACTTATATTTGTTTGAGCTTGTCAAAATCAACACATGAAAATTAGTCCCAAAGTGATAGATATCCAAGAAGGATATAATAAAAACTTTCATGAAGATCATTGGACAAAATATTCGTAGTAATAGTTTTGATATATGATGATGTGATATGTGAGTCATCTTGATGAGTAATTATGCTTTAGTAAGAATATTGGCGTCAAGGTTTGTGATTCCCTATGCAAGTACGAAAGTCAATAGTTAGGAAATGAAATTATATCCTACTTATGGTGCATTATTCGGTGTTAGTTATGCTTAATGCTCGCTTATGAGATTATTCGTTTCTTGGTTGGTTGCTTCTCAATCTTTTGCTAGCCTTCATTTTGGACTAAGTATGATCACTACATGTGCATCCAAAAACCTTTAAACCAGCTTTGCCACATGAGTCCACTATGTCTACCTATATGAGGTATTCTTTTGCCATTCTAAGCAAATTTGCATGTGCCATCTCTAATTTTCAAAATAAACTCTTCTTTGTGTGTTTGTTTCACTCGCGGAGCGGTGAGGGGTGGCTAATATTTTCCATGCTAGATATGTTATTCTCACGATGAGTGTTTATTCACTTGTCATTGCACGAGAGTAAGGTAAAGGTATTAGGGATGCCCAGTCCCGAAATGCAAAAATGAATTTACTTTATGTTGTCAAATAATAAATTCCTTGTAAAGTGTTGGTATGGAGGGCACCCGTGGACATGGTTAGCCATGGAAAGTGAAAGTATGGTGGAAAAATGAATAAACTTTATTTTTTGTTTGGGAACTTCCTATGATATATCTATGCATGGAAAGTATTGGGAACTCTAAGACGTTTTCATTGGTGGGATGGATACAGCTCCCAAAATGTTTATATCTCTAAGTTTTTCGCTTTGAGCTCTGGCACCTCTACAAATCCCTACTTCCCTCTGCGAAGTGCCTATCTTTTACTTTATGCAATTTTTATTTTGAATTTGATTCTCCATCTTCTCATATAAAAGAACCAACTAGGAGGCAATATGATCGTACTTGTGTATTGGACATAGCTAATATACGAGTGTGTTTCATGAATGGATCAATGGCTGAGCATGATGGGCTACAGATAACTTATTTTAGCATTGATATTTTGAAATACATGGTTGCTTGTTGATATGCTTGAGTATCTAAATTATCATGTCAAAACTAGACTATTGTATTGAACAACTAAAAGTCCAAATGTCCATGCTATAAAGAAAAGAAATGTGATATGACATGTTAGGCAGCATTCCACATCAAAAATTCTGTTTTTATCACTTACCTACTCGAGGACGAGTAGAGTTAAGCTTGGGGATGCTGATACATCTCCAATGTATCTATACTTTTTGATTGTTCCATGCTGTTATATTATCAATCTTGGATGTTTTATAATCATTTTATATCATTTTTTGGTACTAACCTATTGACATAGTGCCATGTGCCAGTTGTTGTTTTCGCCATGTCTTTTACATCACAGAAAATCAATATCACACGGAATCCAAATGCCCCAAAACTTTACGGAAAATTTTTTTGGTCCAAAAGGAACACAACGGGCCCTGGCTGCGCCTGGGGGTGCCCCGAGGGGGGCACAACCCACCAGGGCACGCCAGGAGGCCCAGGCGTGCTCTGGTGGGTTGTTGTAATGCCCAAGATGCGGCTATATCTCCGATGTGTCGAGGCATGACTTAGAGGCTTAACCGCATTTTGGTATTATCGCAAGAAGGGTCATCTTCACACAATCCCATGTAATGAACCAGGAAGTAAATAGTTGGCTTACAATCGCCACGTCACACAATGATCAAATAATTTATACATCATCTAGAGTACACACAAAGTCCGACTACGGACGGATCCAAATGAAAAGAAGACAATCCCAAATGCTAAATCTTGATCGTCCCAACTGGGCACCACTACTGATCATCCGGAAATGAAACATAGTAACAGCCAAGGTTCTTCATCGAACTCCCACTTCAGCTTGGTGGAATCACCTACACTGGTATCATCGGCACCTGCAACTATTTTGGTAGTATCTGTGAGTCACAAGGACTAAACAATCTCAAAACCCATGAGATCAAGACTATTTAAGCTTATAGGTAGGATGTGGTTATAAGGTGGAGCTGCAGCAAGCACACTAAGCAAATATGGTGGCTAACATACGAGTACAGGAGTAAGATGAGAAACTACGCAATGGTCGTAAACTAGAAGTGATCAAGAAGTGACCCTGAACTACTTACGTTCATACATAACCCAACTGTGTTCACTTCCCAAACCTCATTGAAAAGAGACCATCATGATTAGACGCGTGGTTGATGTATTTTAATTAAGTCAAGTGTCAAGTTCTCTACAATCGGAGATTAACAAATTCCCATCTTCCACATAACCACGGTCATGGCTCTCGAAAGTTTATACCCTACAAGGGTGTCCCAACTTAGCCCATCACAAGCTCTCACAATCAAGGAACGATATTCCTTCTCCCGGAATAACCCGATCAGTCTCGGAATCCCGATTACAAGACATTTCGACAATGGTAAAACAAGACCAGCAAGACTGCCCAAGGTGCCGACAAATCCTGATAGGAGTCGCACGTATCTCGTTCTCAAGGCACATCAGATGGGCAAGACGTTGGGTTGGCTGAGACCCTGGTTGCCAAGGTGGCGCCGGAGATCGCCTAGGTTCGACCAACACTCAGAGGAACACTGGCCCGAGTTGTTGATTAAGATTCCTCGGGTTAATTACACCCTAGGCAAATTTTAGTTGTTATTAGGAAAAGGGTAAAACCAAGGTTGGTCCTTGATGGAGGAGTTTTATTCAAATCAAACTGTCAAGGGGGTCCCATAACCCCAACCGCGCAAGGAACGCAAAATCAAGGAAATAACACCGGTATGATGGAAACTAGGGCGGCAAGAGTGGAAAAAAACATCGAGCAAAAGGCCAGGCCTTCCACCCTTTGCCAAGTATGTAGATGCATTAATTAAACAAGAGATATTGTGATATTCCAACATATCCATGTTCCAACATGGAACAACCTGCAACTACACCTGCAACTAGCAACGCTATAAGAGGGGCTGAGCAAAATCGGTAACATAGCCAAACAACGGTTTGCTAGGAAGGTGGGTTAGAGGCTTGACATGTCAATATGGGAGGCATGATAAACAAGTGGTAGGTAGCGCAACATAGTGATAGAGCGAACAACTAGCAAGCAAAGATATTAGTGATATTGGGGGTACTGATCATCTTGCCTGTAAAGTTCTCATGGTTGTCAAAAGCTTGCTCCTTGTAAACGTACTCAACAGGATTCTCATTCACGAACTCGTCTCTCGGCTCTACCCAAAGCAAGAACACAAGCAACGGAACAACAATCAATCACGGTGCAATGCACAAGCAACATGATGCAAGACATGGCATGAGATGCAAGATATGATGTGTAATGCATATGGGTACTCCGGAAGGGAAGAGATGATCATGGCATCAACTTGGCAAACCAAGCATGCCACTGGAAAGGTTAGGACATTTCGGTCAAAATCGGTATAAAGATCACTAGAAACGGATGCACGGTTTGCAAAAGACGAGCAAAACAAGAATGATGCAAATCTGCGCTTAACAGCATCATAGCACTTAAGACGCATCATAAAACTATGCTACAGCACTCCAACATAGCAACAAAGCACATGGCAGTGAAGTACAAGTGAAGCTCTACAAATCATGAACACGGAGCTCCTACTAGAACTCACTATAACAAGCCTAAAACAACATGGCAAAAATGCAAATGACAACAGTCTCACAGACTTGGTGAAAATACTAAACATGGCATAAACAACATCAGGTAGCAATGTTTATAGCTAGTAAACTACATGCTACAGGAACATATCATGGCAAACTTGAGCATGGCATGCTAGTAATAAAGGCAATGAACAAAACTCCCTTACTGAACTTGAGCCAAAGATGCACAGAGAAGATGGTAGCATCAATGCAAACATGGCAAGTGATATGAACAAATTCAGACTTTGTAGAAAAACATGGCATGGCAGAAACAGATTCATGATAGCAACTCCGCAAGCTCATTCCACTCACCACAAAGCATTTCATGGCATCACAAGATAACCAACAGTAAGAAGACACATTTTGAAGCTAAACATGGCAATAGCATAGTCATAGGTTGCATGGATCACTAGCAAAACACATGGCAAAACTGAACTTCCTGTTAACAAACTGACAACAACAATATTTAGCAAAAGGAGAGCATGGTAATGACAAGCTACACTACCCCATAATTACAACCAGAGGCATGTATGGATAGAGCATAAACATATCTTCAAATCACTCTTACTGAACTTCATCGAAATATGCATGGATTTACTTATGGCAACAAGTCAACATAGCAACATAATGTAACAACAGGGTACATAAAAGTACAAGGATTGCACCACTATAAATATGGCATGAAGATGCTCCTAAAACATGTAGACATGATGCGTAAAAGATGCACACACAAAATGCTATGAAAAAGACAAATCAACCAGTTATGATGGATTCCAACAGACAACACCATTTAGCACTTCTGCAACGAAGATTAGGGCATCAATATGGATAGAAACATGCATGCAAATGACACTAGCATGTAGAGCTTCACGAAACAAACATTTCGATATATCATATGCGTAAATCGGAGCTACAGGCATGAAGATAAGGCAGGTCAAACATGTGCATATATTGTTGGATCTTAGGGACATAGAGAGAATAACCACCTCCGGATTTAGGGTTTGCACGGAAATCGAGGCAATAGCGATCGGATCCGGCGATGATGAAGAAGATGGCCGGCGAGGTCGACGGTGCGGGGCTCCGGCGAGGTGCGTCCGATAACGGCGGGCGGCGTCGGTGAGTGTGCTGCCGGACGGCGGCTCAGCGAGCTTGTGGTGGTGGCACAGCGACGAGGAACGATGGGTGGCGGCGCAGGAGCAATGGCGGCGGCGCTGGAGGTGGAGCAGTGCGGGCTCGCTCGGGCGGGGGCGGAGAGGCGCGCGGGTTCGGCGGGCCAGATTTGGGCCTCGCGGGCCACGGCGGCGGACGGCCACGTGGCAGTCTGTGGTTGGTGCGGGCGGCGGCGGCGGACGCGTCCGGCGCCGACCGGACGTGTCCAGCGCGGAGGGAGGGGTTGAGCTAGGAGAGTCCAAATAAGGTGCGGTTTTCGCCCACACGATCGTGATTCAATGACGGAGAGCATGGAGGGGGTTTAGATGGGCAAGTGGGCTGTTGTGGAGGGATGTTGGGCTGCAAAGAGAGAGGGTTTTTGGCGGTTACATGGTTAACCGTTGGGGCATCAAACGACTTCCAAATGGAACAAAATTTGACAGGCGGCCTACTGGTGGTGTACCAAGCCCACTCGACAAATCTCAGCCCATTCTGAGAATGTTTTTCTCCCGCTCATGAAACAAGATCTGAGAGGTGCAATGGGTGCATGTGTGAGTGTCGGATTCCGAAAAGGACAACGGGGAAATGACCGGATGCATGAGACGAACACGAATGCAAATGAGATGCACATGATGACAGGAGATGAAATCGATGAAATGAACAAAATGCAAAAACGAAAGTCAAAACCCAACCACAGACGATATAACATATCACATAGCTATAAATGGCAAGAGTTAGAGTTACAATTATGGAATGATACATCCGAGGCGTTATAGTTGTGCCCACCTCGGGTGCCCCCCGGACCGCCTCTTTGCTCTATAAATACCCCAATATTCCAGAAACCCTAGGGGAGTCGACAAAATATTCATCCAGCCGCCGCAGAGTCCAGATGTGACGTCCGGGTAATCAAGCTACAGTGAACCTCTGCTAATGATGCCACGTCACCTTGATTATTATTACTAATCTTGCGTTAGTTCGAAACCGGTTCAAATTTCAAATTTAAAATCAAGTCAAACCATTAAAGTTTTCAAAAGTAAAAAAAAGTAAAATGTTCTTAATGTGACAAATAAATCATGGATATTATTGGTGGAGTAACAACATCTTTATAAAATAATTAAATACCCTAAAGTGATTAAAACAACATCAAAGCAATTAGTTATACTCCTAATATATTTTACCAAATACTAAACTATTTTTATTCTGAGGTAAAACTTCTTAGAACAGTGGATTATTTTGACACACTATTTTTGGAGCTATTGTCATCTTTTACTAAACCAGGAATAAAGAGTAACTAAAATAAAATAGAAAAGAATAACAAGAAAAAAAACAACAACAACAAAAGAAAATAAAAGCCCCCCCCCTCGCTGGGCCTCGGCCCAGCTGGCCACGGGGCTAACCAGGCCGCTCAGCCGGCCCACTTGGCCCGGCCTCCCCCACTCATTCCCTTATCCCCTCGCAACTGCAAACCCTAGCGGTTCCCTCCCCACTCGTCCCCACTTCCCCTCCCCCCGATCCCCTCGCCCCGATCCCCTTCCCCTCTCCGCTCATTCTGGATCGGGGCACGAACCCGCCGACGCCGTGACGCTGTCGCCGACCACGGTCGCCGGAGCCGCCCCCTCGTCTACCTTCACCTCGTCGGGCGCCTCGTCACCCTCCTCC
>NC_041380.1:427217486-427225163 GCF_002162155.2 Triticum dicoccoides
TGGTTTGCTGCGATGGCTGACGCTGCGGGCGCTGCCGCCGTCGTCCACCCGCGCCCGCCGTGGCCTCTGCCACCCTCGCCCGCACTCGCCGGCGGCCACGCTGGCCGTGCCCGGCCGTAACTGGCCTGGGCCAGTGCCCAGTAGGGCTGGCGCCCGCAGTGCCCGTTCGGGCTATGCCCACGCCCGCGCCCGTTGACCCTCTAAGGCCTTTGGCCCACTGAGAAAGGGGGCCCCAGCCCTAGAACGAAAAAAAGAAAAGGAAAATAATAATAATAATATTAATTAATTAATTAACTAAATTAATTAACTAAATTAATTGAGTTTAATTAACCTGATCAATTAACTAAACTAATTAACCTGTTAGTTTAATTAAACTGTAATTAGATTAACCTAAACCCTAATTAACCTAACAGTGTATGACAGGTGGGTCCCACGGGACCCACATGTCAGTTTGACCCAGGTCAACCGCACTGTTGCCTGCTGACATCACACATACGTCATGCTGATGTCAGCATTTACTATTCTGGATAATGTTGAATTAAATAAATAATTAAATTCCAGAAATTAATAAAATCTTTAGAAAATCATATCTTTTAATCCGTAACTCGGATTAAAATATTTTCAAAATGAAAGTTGTTCAGAACGACGATACGATTTCGGATACGCAGCCCGTTCGTCCACCACACACCTCTAACATACCAAACACGCAACTTTCCCCCTCCGGTTCATCTGTCCGAAAACGCGAAACACCGGGAATACTTTCCCGGATGTTTCCCCCCTTCGTCGGTATCACCTACTACCGCGATTGGGCACACCTAGCATCGTTACTTGTCATGTCATGCATCGATATGCATTTGTTTGCATTGTATTCATTGTTTCTTCCCCCTCTTCTCTCCGGTAGACTACGAGACCGACGCTGCTGCTGACCAGTTCGACTACGGAGTTGACGACCCCTCTCTCTTGCCAGAGCAACCAGGCAAGCCCCCCTTTGATCACCAGATATCGCCTACTCTTCTCTATACTGCTTGCATTAGAGTAGTGTAGCATGTTACTGCTTTCCGTTAATCCTATTCTGATGCATAGCTTGTCATTGCTGCTACAGTCATTGATACCTTACCCGCAATCCTAAATGCTTAGTATAGGATGCTAGTGTTCCATCAGTGACCCTACACTCTTGTCCGTCTGCCATGCTATACTACTGGGCTGTGATCACTTTGGGAGGTGATCACGGGCATATACTATATACTTTACACTATTACATTACCTGTGATACTGTTCAGAGTTGGGGGCTGAAAGGACAGGTGGCTCCATCCCGGTAGAGGTGGGCCTGGGTTCCCGACGGTCCCCGACGGTTACTTTGTGGCGGAGCGACAGGGCAGGTTGAGACCACCTAGGAGACAGGTGGGCCTCGTCCTGTTCGGCGTTCGCGGATACTTAACACGCTTAACGAGATCTTGGTATTTGATCTGAGTCTGGCTACGAGCCTATACGCACTAACCATCTACGTGGGAGTAGTTATGGGTATCCCGATGTCGTGGTATCAGCCGAAGCACTTCGTGACGTCAGTGACTGAGCGGCGCGCGCCGGGTTGGACTGCGTTAACGCAACTTCCTTTGTAATGGAGGTTGCTAGGTCTGCTCACCGGCCGCGTACGCAACGTGCAGGTGTGCTCAGGGCGATGGGCCCAGACCCCTGCACGCTTAGGTTTAGTCCGGCGTGCTGGCCTCTCCGTTGAGCCTAGGTGGGGCTGCGACGTGTTGATCTTCCGAGGCCGGGCATGACCCAGGAAAGTGTGTCCGGCCAAATGGGATCGAGCGTGTTGGGTTATGTGGTGCACCCCTGCAGGGAAGTTAATCTATTCTAATAGCCGTGATCTTCGGTAACAGGACGACTTGGAGTTGTACCTTGACCTTATGACAACTAGAACCGGATACTTAATAAAACACACCCTTCCAAGTGCCAGATACAACCGGTGGTCGCTCTACCTCAGGGATATGAGGAGGGGATTGCCGGGTAGGATTATGCTATGCGATGCGACTGGAGATGCGCTTGGAGATGCTACCTGGATATGCTCCTTGGAGATGCTACTTGGAGGACTTCAATCTACTCTCTTCTACATGCTGCAAGAGGGAGGCTGCCAGAAGTGTAGTCTTCGACAGGATTAGCTATCCCCCTCTTATTCTGGCATTCTGCAGTTCAGTCCACTGATATGGCCTCCTTACACATATACCCATGCATATGTAGTGTAGTTCCTTGCTTGCGAGTACTTTGGATGAGTACTCACGGTTGCTTTCTCCCCCCTTTTTCCCCTTTCCCTTCTTTCTGGTTGTCGCAACCAGATGCTGGAGTCCAGGAGCCAGGAGCCAGCGTCGACGACGACTACTACATTGGAGGTGCCTACTACTACGTGCAGGCTGACAACGACGACCAGGAGTAGTTAGGAGGATCCCAGGCAGGAGGCCTGCGCCTCTTTCGATCTGTATCCCAGTTTGTGCTAGCCATCTTATGGCAACTTGTTTAACATATGTCTGTACTCGGATATTGTTGCTTCCGCTGACTCGTCTATGATCGAGCACTTGTATTCAAGCCCTCGAGGCCCCTGGCTTGTATTATGATGCTTGTATGACTTATTTTATTTGTAGAGTTGTGTTGTGATATCTTCCCGTGAGTCCCTGATCTTGATCGTACACATTTGCGTGCATGATTAGTGTACGATTGAATCGGGGGCGTCACAAGTTGGTATCAGAGCCGACTGCCTGTAGGAATCCCCCTTTCCAACTCCTTGGCCGAAGTCGAGTCTAGTCGTTGAAAAACTTTTACTAACATGGCTGTGTGGCCCATGGGCCCACGTCGCCATCGGGAGGTATTAGGATCTTTTACTCCTCGTCTATACTCTGGGACTCTGATCTCTCCTCTATTCGGGTTAAATGAAGTTTACCAAGTCTAACATTAGGATCTCGTTATCACTTTCACCCGGAGAGCCCCTTATTACTAATGATCGTCTGCTGCACCAGAAGACCCTGAAGATACTCTCCACTGTTAACCCGAGAACTTGTGTTCATCGCGTTTGCAATTCACCTTCCACCGCAAACCCTTATGGATAACTACTTGCATTTGTTATTCTTACATTCATCCCCAGTGGTCTTGTTATTACAAGATACCCTGAAAAACTCGTCGTTGTTTCAATAATCCCTTGAGCTTGCTGCCTTGGTGTTCTTTGTCACTTGAATACCCCTTCAAATAAATCGCCGCACTTGTCAAGTATCCGCTCATCCCCAGTTGTTCATGAGTTTCACAAAAGTCTTCAAAATACTATTCGACATTCCGAAAATCCTCTGGAGCCTTTGGCTCTTGAAATTCTTGTTTGCTCGCATTATGGTTAATCAAATTAAGTCTCGTAGTCTTAATGACATTCCTTGTCATTATCATTTTGAGTCTGTTGACTCAATATGTTTGCGAATGCACGCAATCATCATTGATCCTTATAAATTACTTCTCTGGCTAAGCTACCATTCTTTTAACTGGAATTGGTTCTCGACCAATCCAATTGTCATTGATTGTACCCTAAGGCTATTCAACTTATCCATCCCTACTCAGAGCATTGCTTCTGATCCCTTGATTTGGAAATCATAATTCCTTTGCATTTGACAATTGAGTTAGTCAGTTGTTTCTATAATCTGATCTCCTTGCAATCTTCTTCCTCTAGTTGAGTAAGATCCCTTGTGGACCACCAGATCCTTTGTTGGATTTTATCTGACAACGCCCTTCATATTCAATAACCTTGTGAGCCTTTCCTCTGATACATAATGCCTTTGGTAAATTGTATCCTCTGCTTTCTCAACCATGCTCTGCCTTTGAGCTTGAGTTAATTACTTCTGAAGATTTGGTATATGATTCTAAGATGCCCCAATGGGTTGAACCTATGCCTTCCTTAATAGGTGTGAACTCGAAAGTTTTCACGAGTCGTACTCTTCTGGTATTTTGCCAGATAAAATTTCAAAACTACAATTTCATTGAGCGCGAGAAGTGAATGAAAGGTTGTGCATTGGAGAAGTGGGAGTCGACCTTGAACTTGCGTTCATGCCCATGGACACGATGTACATCTTCTCATCGAAGCTTCTTTTAAAATCAATTATTCCCTTGGTATAAGTTCATCTTATATCTGAGATCTGGCCTTTTTGCAATCGTGGTTCTGACCATGTTCTCCTTTAAATATCATGTCCTGTGCAAGTTTAAGCACTTGTCTTCTATAGAGCAATACCCCAGTTCAACTTCTAGTTTGATCTGTCGTCGAGTATTACCACCTGGTATCTCGAGATTATCTTGGAACTGCATAATTTCTTATGAGTTCTTCATCAAGTACTACATACTCACCGATTACAATTTTTCATGGGCTCGGAGTTATTATACCCTCAAAGACACCGATAACTGAACCGAGTCCGCACTATGGTTCAACAACTCTTTAGTAAGCTTCTATAAATACGAGTTTGTACCCGATCACGCCATTCCTAGCCTGTTTGGCTATATCATTGTCGTGACGATTCTAACGATGCTACCTGGTCCTTATTCTCGGCGCACCAATTTTCGACGATGAACTAACCTTACGTTGATTTTTCCTCGTCATACCCTTTCACCTTAAACAACAAGCTTGAGTTCGATTTTGTGTCATAACTGTGGTTCCAATAACCTCTTGCTTCATCATTCCTTTGACTTGATGTCGTCGCTGATTGACTACATCTGCATGAAATCTCTCGACAATTGTGTCGTGATCATCATCAACCTTATGAGCTCTTCCAGGAATTCAATTGAATTCATGATGGGTAATACCATCCTTGCCCCTCGATGATTCCTGTTCTCATCGACCACTTTATTTCCTTCCGTTCAACACAACTTGTTCGCGTTTTGTGTAAACCTTGAGATCACTGCTACCCAACAGTTGATCTTCCTTACCTCGGAAGTATTACCATCACTTTTTGTCAAGAATGTGGTGAGAATTTCACCACCTCTTAATAATTCTTGATATCTTAATACTTCTTGCCATCTTCGTTCATTCCTTGGTCCCCGTATTGTTTTCAACCGGAATACCGACAATGGAGCTATGACGTGTGAATTCAAAACTTCTAGCAACCCTATTGCTTTGAAGTGAATGGGCGATAGTTCATTCTAAGTCCTTCGCTAATTGAATCACCATTCTAACATTGGTCGTGCAACCCAACCCGTACTTCGGGCGCACCCTTCAACCAATGTTTAATTGTGTATGTTTTCCTCGAGCATACTTCCTTATATCATTTGATCTGACAAATGTTATCTCCTTGTTCACTTAATGGTGGAAATCCATCTTTTGGGAATCTCGGTGAATTGCCGTTGAGTTCACCAGACACCTCCTTGTCCTCTCCTTGGTTTAATGGTGAACTATTGCTTCAGAAACCCGCTCCCATAGTTCATTTCCCGAGAAGCTTGCAATGCCATTTCAACGATTTGTGTTGCGCCTTTTCTTCTCGGACATCCTGAGTCTCAGGTATCCTAACACCAATCGGATCTGAATCTCGGTCAGATATGATGGTTGGGACAACTTTCCAAGAGTTATGATGTTGATCCTTTGATGACCCGGTAACATGATGTCATGCCTAGCACCCCCCCCCCCGGCTGGAGGACCTATCATTATAGATTCCTTTTCAGCAAGGTTTTCCATTCATCCATGAGGAAATTGTAAGACTTATTCTACAAGTTATTCCTGATGGATCCTTCGTGTTTCCAAAGTCTGATCTTCACCTGATGACCATGTCAATGCTATCTCGAAGCATGTCAATGGTACTCCGATTTTCAACAGGAACATTTGAAGCACGATGCTAAATTTTATTTATCACTTATCCTAACACCGTTGTATGGGTAATATCATGAGATTCCTTCCCCCTTACCTAAATGGTTTTCTACTTTATATCCTGTCATGGATATCATGCTCTGCTTGTCATTGGGAAGGATATACCCCTGAAATATGTGTTTAAACACATATTCCTTTCCTTTGTTCTGTTTAATCTGATGATCATATTTTCCTTCCATTGTTGGTTTAACCTTTCTTGTGATATATATGATATAAGCAGTAATAATCCACTGCTTGTGCAAACACCTCGATGCACAACTCTGTCGGTAAGACCTTGTTACTATTGTTGATGACATTCCGGTAACCATCGATGGACGGGAACCTTGCCTATTGGTCCGCCTCATTTCAACGAGCAGGAAAATGGTTCTCTTCGTCCCTCGCCCTTGGTACCAACGTTGTTGCCGACATAGCTGACATGGTACTCCCTGACATGCCTTGCTATCATGACCGTGCAAGATGTCACTGCTCCTATTAAAAAAAAGAACCACATGGTGGGCCCATAACCCACAGTTCCACAGGATCGAAACCTGACTCTCCTGTACACCACGTTTCCAAAGATATTCCTCACGCTTGACTTTGTATGTAATTCACGGGCCACGTGCCTGTTGATCTATTCTGCTATCAGACGCAATACTTATTCCCATTGCTCTTAGCCCCTTTCACACCTTGTTTCAGGCAACGAACGATTGCCTATGCGCTTGAAACTTCTATTTTGCACCTTCTTACTTTGCTCACGATATTTTCTTAAGTTTCAATTCGAGAGTCGCTATCCGCCACCCTCCCCGATGTTAACGACCAGATAGTTGACCTTGCAGAGGTCCGTACTCCCGGAATGCCCACCCTTTATCCTTTCCGTAAGTACGATGAAGATCCCAAAGAAAGGATGTGTACTACATCATGATGGCCTGATGCAGAGAAATGAAGACATTAACATAATGGATCGACCGCTTCGAGAAGAGCAACCAAGACCGAGAAGATCCGTTAGAATACCGTAACCAGAACTTTCCCCCTTACTCCCCTCTTAAATCTCGGGACGAGATTTCTTGTAGTGGAGGAGAATTGTGACGTCCGGGTAATCAAGCTACAGTGAACCTCTGCTAATGATGCCACGTCACCTTGATTATTATTACTAATCTTGCGTTAGTTCGAAACCGGTTCAAATTTCAAATTTAAAATCAAGTCAAACCATTAATGTTTTCAAAAGTAAAAAAAACTAAAATGTTCTTAATGTGACAAATAAATCATGGATATTATTGGTGGAGTAACAACATCTTTATAAAATAATTAAATACCCTAAAGTGATTAAAACAACATCAAAGCAATTAGTTATACTCCTAATATATTTTACCAAATAATAAATTATTTTTATTCTGAGGTAAAACTTCTTAGAACAGTGGATTATTTTGACACACTATTTTTGGAGCTATTGTCATCTTTTACTAAACCAGGAATAAAGAGTAACTAAAATAAAATAGAAAAGAATAACAAGAAAAAAGAACAACAACAAAAGAAAATAAAAGCCCCCCCCTCGCTGGGCCTCGGCCCAGCTGGCCACGGGGCTAACCAGGCCGCTCAGCCGGCCCACTTGGCCCGGCCTCCCCCACTCATTCCCTTATCCCCTCGCAACTGCAAACCCTAGCGGTTCCCTCCCCACTCGTCCCCACTTCCCCTCCCCCTGATCCCCTCGCCCCGATCCCCTCCCCCTCTCCGCTCATTCTGGATCGGGGCACGAACCCACCGACGCCATGACGCTGTCGCCGACCACGGTCGCCGGAGCCGCCCCCTCGTCTACCTCC
>NC_041380.1:427226178-427250428 GCF_002162155.2 Triticum dicoccoides
GCCTCGCCGCTGGCCCCGTGCCCCCTTGTGTTGGTCTGCTGCGGTGGCTGACGCTGCGGGCGCTGCCGCCGTCGTCCACCCGCGCCCGCCGTGGCCTCTGCCACCCTCGCCCGCACTCGCCGGCGGCCACGCTGGCCGTGCCCGGCCGTAACTGGCCTGGGCCAGTGCCCAGTAGGGCTGGCGCCCGCAGTGCCCGTTCGGGCTATGCCCACGCCCGCGCCCGTTGACCCGCTAAGGCCTTTGGCCCACTGACAAAGGGGGCCCCAGCCCCAGAACAAAAAAAAGAAAAGGAAAATAATAATAATAATATTAATTAATTAATTAACTAAATTAATTAACTAAATTAATTGAGTTTAATTAACCTGATCAATTAACTAAACTAATTAACCTGTTAGATTAATTAAACTGTAATTAGATTAACCTAAACCCTAATTAACCTAACAGTGTGTGACAGGTGGGTCCCACGGGACCCACATGTCAGTTTGACCCAGGTCAACCGCACTGTTGCCTGCTGACATCACACATACGTCATGCTGACGTTAGCATTTACTATTCTGGATAATGTTGAATTAAATAAATAATTAAATTCCAGAAATTAATAAAATCTTTAGAAAATCATATCTTTTAATCCGTAACTCGGATTAAAATATTTTCAACATGAAAGTTGTTCAGAACGACGAGACGATTTCGGATACGCAGCCCGTTCGTCCACCACACACCTCTAACATACCAAACACGCAACTTTCCCCCTCCGGTTCATCTGTCCGAAAACGCGAAACACCGGGAATACTTTCCCGGATGTTTCCCCCCTTCGTCGGTATCACCTACTACCGCGATTGGGCACACCTAGCATCGTTACTTGTCATGTCATGCATCGATATGCATTTGTTTGCATTGTATTCATTGTTTCTTCCCCCTCTTCTCTCCGGTAGACTACGAGACCGACGCTGCTGCTGACCAGTTCGACTACGGAGTTGACAACCCCTCTCTCTTGCCAGAGCAACCAGGCAAGCCCCCCTTTGATCACCAGATATCGCCTACTCTTCTCTATACTGCTTGCATTAGAGTAGTGTAGCATGTTACTGCTTTCCGTTAATCCTATTCTGATGCATAGCCTGTCATTGCTGCTACAGTCATTGATACCTTACCCGCAATCCTAAATGCTTAGTATAGGATGCTAGTGTTCCATCAGTGACCCTACACTCTTGTCCGTCTGCCATGCTATACTACTGGGCTGTGATCACTTCGGGAGGTGATCACGGGCATATACTATATACTTTACACTGTTACATTACCTGTGATACTGTTCGGAGTTGGGGGCTGAAAGGACAGGTGGCTCCATCCCGGTAGAGGTGGGCCTGGGTTCCCGACGGTCCCCGACGGTTACTTTGTGGCGGAGCGACAGGGCAGGTTGAGACCACCTAGGAGACAGGTGGGCCTGGTCCTGTTTGGCGTTCGCGGATACTTAACACGCTTAACGAGATCTTGGTATTTGATCTGAGTCTGGCTACGAGCCTATACGCACTAACCATCTACGTGGGAGTAGTTATGGGTATCCCGACGTCGTGGTATCAGCCGAAGCACTTCGTGACGTCAGCGACTGAGCGGCGCGCGCCGGGTTGGACTGCGTTAACGCAACTTCCTTTGTAATGGAGGTTGCTAGGTCTGCTCACCGGCCGCGTACGCAACGTGCAGGTGTGCTCAGGGCGATGGGCCCAGACCCCTGCGCGCTTAGGTTTAGACCGGCGTGCTGGCCTCTCCGTTGAGCCTAGGTGGGGCTGCGACGTGTTGATCTTCCGAGGCCGGGCATGACCCAGGAAAGTGTGTCCGGCCAAATGGGATCGAGCGTGTTGGGTTATGTGGTGCACCCCTGCAGGGAAGTTAATCTATTCGAATAGCCGTGATCTTCGGTAACAGGACGACTTGGAGTTGTACCTTGACCTTATGACAACTAGAACCAGATACTTAATAAAACACACCCTTCCAAGTGCCAGATACAACCGGTGGTCGCTCTACCTCAGGGATATGAGGAGGGGATCGCCGGGTAGGATTATGCTATGCGATGCGACTGGAGATGCGCTTGGAGATGCTACCTGGATATGCTCCTTGGAGATGCTACTTGGAGGACTTCAATCTACTCTCTTCTACATGCTGCAAGAGGGAGGCTGCCAGAAGCGTAGTCTTCGACAGGATTAGCTATCCCCCTCTTATTCTGGCATTCTGCAGTTCAGTCCACTGATATGGCCTCCTTACACATATACCCATGCATATGTAGTGTAGTTCCTTGCTTGCGAGTACTTTGGATGAGTACTCACGGTTGCTTTCTCCCCCCTTTTTCCCCTTTCCCTTCTTTCTGGTTGTCGTAACCAGATGCTGGAGTCCAGGAGCCAGGAGCCAGCGTCGACGACGACTACTACATTGGAGGTGCCTACTACTACGTGCAGGCTGACGACGACTTGTTTAACTTATGTCTGTACTCAGATATTGTTGCTTCCGCTGACTCGTCTATGATCGAGCACTTGTATTCGAGCCCTCGAGGCCCGTGGCTTGTATTATGATGCTTGTATGACTTATTTTATTTGTACAGTTGTGTGTGATATCTTCCCGTGAGTCCCTGATCTTGATCGTACACATTTGCGTGCATGATTAGTGTACGATTGAATCGGGGGCGTCACACCAGAACCACCAGATCCAATCTAGACACCATCTCAGATGGGGTTCACCACATCCATTGGTGCCTCTCCGATGATGCATGAGTAGTTCTTTGTAGACTTTCGGGTCCATAGTTAGTGGCCAAATGGATTCATCTATCTCTCTCTTGATTCTCAATACAATGGTCTCTTGGAGATACATGTGATGTAACTCTTTTGCGGTGTGTTTGTTGGGATCTGATGAACTTTGAGTTGATGATCAGTCATATCTTTTTATATCCATGAAAGTTATTTGAGTTTCTTTGATCTCTTATATGCATGATTGCTTATAGCCTCGTATTTCTTCTTCGATATTTGGGTTTTGTTTGGGCAACTTGATATATTTATCTTGTAATGGGAAGAGGTGCTTTATAGTGGGTTTGATCTTACGGTGCTTGATCCCGGTGACAAAAAGGGAAACAACACGTATGTATCGTTGCTACTAAGGATTAAACAATGGGGTCTATCTCTACATAGATAGATCTTGTCTACATCATGTCATCATTCTTATTGCATTACTCCGTTTCTCCATGAACTTAATACACTAGATGCATGCTAGATAGCGGTCGATGTGTGGAGTAATAGTAGTAGATGCAGGCAGGAGTCGGTCTCCTAATCTTGGACGTGATGCATATATAATGATCAGTTCCTGGATATCGTCATAATTATTCGAGGTTCTATCAATTGCCCAACAGCAATTTGTTCACCCGCCGTTTGCTATTTTCCTCAAGAGAAGCCACTAGTGAAATCTATGGCCCTCGGGTCTTCTTTCTCATATATTTGCCTTTGCGATCTATTTTTATTTTCTTTTATTTTCAGATCTATTAATCCAAAAACCCAAAAATACTTTGTTGCACTTTATTTTATTTGCAATCTATTTATTCAATCTATTACAACTTTCTCCCGTCACGCACCAATTTCTGGCACCGTTACCCGAAAGGAATTGACAACCCCTTTAACACGTCGGGTTGCGAGGATTTGTTATTTGTGTCTAGGGGCTGTTTACGTTTTGTTGCTTGGTTCTCCTACTGGTTCAATAACCTTGGTTTCATATTTGAGGGAAATACCTACCGCTGCTGTGCTGCATCATCCCTTCCTCTTTGGGGAAATACTGACGTAGCTTCAAGCAACATCATCCTTGAGTAGGTCAATGATAATAACAAATTTTTTGATGTGGAATGCTGCCTAACATGTCATCTCCTATTCTTTTCTTTATATCATGGAAATTTGGACTTTTATATTGTTCAAAGCAATAGTCTAGTTTTGACATGATAACTTAAATACTCAAGCATTTCAACAAGCAACCAAGTCTTTTAAAATATCAATGCTAAAATAAGTTATCCCTAGCCCATCATGATCAATCTTCGATCCATTCATGAAACACACTCGCATATTAGCTACACCCAATGCTCAAGTACGATCATAGTGCCCCATAGTTGGTGCTTTATAAGAGAAGATGGAGAATCAAATTCAAAAATAAAAATTGCATAAAGTAAAAGAAAGGACCTTCACGGAGGGATGTAGGGATTTGTATACGTGCCAGAGCTCAAAGCAAAAATTTAGAGATAAAAACATTTTGAGAGGCATACTTTTCCCACCTACGAAAACGACTTAGAGTTCCCAACACTTTCCATGCTAGATATATCATAGGCGGTTCCCAAATAGAAAATAAAGTTTATTCCTTTTCCACCATACTTTCACTTTCCATGGCTAACCATATCCACGGGTGCCTTCCATACCAACACTTTCCAAGGAATTAATTATTTGACAACATAAAGTAAATTCATTTTTCATTTCACGACTAGGCATCCCTAATACCTTTGCCTTACTCTCGTGCAATGACAAGTGAATAAACACTCATCGTGAGAATAACACATATAGCATGGAAAATGTTAGCCACCCCTCACCACCTCATGAGCGGTACAAGCACACAAAAGAGAAATTTATTTTGAAAATTAGAGATGGCACATACAAATTTTCTTAGAACGACAAAAGCATACCGCATATAGGTAGGTACAGTGGACTCATGTGGCAAAACTGGTTTAAAGGATTTTGGATGCTGAAGTAGTGATCATACTTAGTGCAAAATGAAGGCTAGCAAAAGATTGAGAAGCAACCAACCAAGAAACGAATAATATCATAAGCGAGCATTGAGCATAATTAACACCGAGTAATGCACCACAAGTAGGATACAATTTCATTGCATAATTATTGACTTTTGTGCTTGCATAGGGAATCAGAAACCTTAACACCAATATTCTTACTAAAGAATAATTACTCATCAAGATGACTCACATATCACATCATCATATCTCAAAACTATTACTAAGAATCATGTTCATTTTGTCCAATGATCTTCATGAAAGTTTTTATTATATCCTTTTTGGATATGTATCACTTTGGAACTAACTTTCATGTGTTGCTTTTGACAAGCTCAAACAAATATAAGTGAAGATCATGAGCATAAAATTTCTTTCCCTCAAATTAATTTAAGTGAAGCAAGAGAGAATTTCTTGAAAATTTTACTAACTCTCAAATAAATATAAGTGAAGAAAGAGAGCATTTCTTCAAAAATATTAAAGCACACCATGCTCAAAAAGATATAAGTGAAGCACTAGAGCAAATCCATAGCTCATAAAAATTTTAAGTGAAGCATAGAGAGCAATTCTAACAAGTCATGACATAATTTTGGCTCTCTCAAATAGGTGTGTACAGCAAGGAATCAAGACTTAAAACACAAAATAAAACAAGCAAAGACTCATATCATACAAGATGCTCCAAGCAAAACACGTAGTATGTGACGAATAAAAATATAGCTTCGAGTAAAATATCGATGGTCATTAGAAGAAAGAGGGGATGCCACTTGAGGAAACCCCAACATTAGTTGCTTGCTCTCTTTGGATAATATCTTGGGATGCCGGGGCATCCCCAAGCTTAGGCTCTTCTTAATCCTTATTCCTTCATCCATCGTAAGATAACCCAAAACTTGAAAACTTCAACCACACAAAACTCAACAAAACCTTCGTGAGATCCATTAGTATAAGTAAACAAATCACTACTATAACTAGTGTAGAAAACCAATTCATATTTTATTCTTGCATTACATCTACTGTATTCCAACTTTTCTATGGAAAAAACTCATCAAAGAAAACCATATCATCATCAAAACAAGCACACAACGCAAACAAAACAGAATCTGTCAAAAATTGAACAGTCTGTAGCAATCTGGATATGTCGAATACTTTCGTGACTCCAAAAACTCTGAAAAATTAGGACGGCATGGGAATTTTTTTATTAATCTTCTACAAAAATAATTCGTATTTTATCGCTCTCTGGTTAGAAATGATAATTTTTTTCGTGAGCACAAAAGTTTCTTTTTTTCAGCAAGATCAAACAACTATCACCCAAGAAGATCCTAAAGGCTTTACTTGGCACAAACACTAACTAAAACATAAAAAACAGAACCATAACAGTAGCATAATTTTGCTAACACTCAAGAATAGAAAGCAAAAAGCAGAAATAAATTTTATTCATTGGGTTGCCTCCTAACAAGCGCTATTGTTTCACGCCCCTAGCTAGCTAGGCATAAAGCAAGGATCTAAGTTTTGTCATCTTTGTTCAATTCTTTAATCAAACACTTAGAATTCTTCAGAGATTTAGCATAAATATTTTCAATGATAATACTCCTATGAACAAATTTAAAGAATTCATTCTTCCCAAAGGGATTATTATAACTTCAACAAAATCTGGGTGAATACTAATCATCTTAAGATCCTCTTTACTATTATTACTAGAAGTTGCACCCTTTCTCTTAATAGCTTGAGTAGTCTTGCCAATCTTTAAGGGAGTTTTTTCAATAGTTTTAGCAGAAGAAAAAGACGTGCTCAAATTACGAAAGATTTCTTCTAGTTTATCAATCCGAGACGGACTTTCTTGAACTCTTTCATGAATTATGGTTCCCTTTTCTTTTAACAACTTAAAAACTTCTCCCACTTTTGACCCAATTTTAGTAGGAAAATTATGCATCTTTTTATCCAAGTTTTCAATATGCTCTTCAGTAAGCATTTTCTTTTCAATAGCATCTAATCTTTCCATAACATGCTCCAGATTCAAAGTTCTTTCATTAATCATAAGAGGTGGTGAGCCTACTAAATTTCCCTTAGCATTAGAAGCATGAAGAGAGGGACACATCAAGAAATTTCCACTAGTAATCATATCAAAGACGAATCTATACCAAGTGGTGATGCCCACATAAAAACAACGAAGAAGAACAACGGTAGATTGCTTACGGATAGATCTATTATGAGCATTGCAAATTCTATACCAAGCATCTTTTAAATTTTCTCCTCCCCTTTGTTTAAAGTTGAGAAATTTGTTCTCGGGGGTTCACACAACAGAGGAAGAACTATCCATGATGATAATAATGGCAATCAATATTGCACACAAAAGCAGATCCGGCAAGAAAATGATGAACGAAAAAGAGGGCAAATAAAACGACAATTTTTTGTGAAGTGGGGGAGAGGAAAACGAGAGGCAAATGGCAAATAATATAAATTTAGAGGAGATTCTATTTGTGATTAGGAACCTAGTATATGTTAGTGATTTATCCACGGCAATGGCGCCAGAAATTGGTGCGTGTGGACGAGAGACTATCTTGACTTGATCCTCCCCGGCAACGGCGCCAGAAATTCCTTTTGATGTGGCTTGAAGCTACGTCGGTATTTCCCCAAAGAGGAAGGGATGATGCAGCACAGTGACGGTAGGTATTTCCCTCAGTCATGAAACCAAGGTTATCGAACCAGTAGGAGAACCAAGCAATAATACGTAAACAACACCTGCACACAAATAACAAATACTCACAATCTGACGTATTAAAGGGGTTGTCAATCCCTTTCGGGTAACGGCGCCAGAAATTAATAAATGGACGTGAATAAATTGTAGTAGATTGATAGATCAAATGCCAAATAAAATAAATCTGAATAAATTGCAGCAAGGTATTTTTGATTTTTTTGGTTTAATAGATCTGAAAATAAAAGGCAAATAAAATAGATCGCAAAGGTAGATAATAAGAGAAAGAGATTCGGGGGCCGTAGGTTTAACTAGTGGCTTCTCTCAAGAAAAATAGCAAACGATGGGTCAACAAATTACTGTTGGGCAATTGATAGAACTTCAAATAATCATGACGATATCCAGGCAATGATCATTATATAGGCATCACATCCAAGATTAGTAGACCGACTCCTGCCTGCATCTACTACTATTACTCCACACATCGACCGCTATCCAGCATGCATCTAGTGTATTAAGTTCATGGAGAAATGTAGTAATGCAATAAGAATGATGACATGATGTAGACAAGATCTATTCATGTAGGAATAGACCCCATCTTGTTATATATCCTTAATAGCAACAATACATACGTGTCATTTCCCCTTCAGTCACTGGGATCGAGCACCGTAAGATCGAACCCATCATAAAGCACCTCCTCCCATGGCAAGAAAAATTGATCTAGTCAGCCTAACTAAACCAAAGATTCAAAGAAGAAATATGAGGCTATAAGTAGTCATGCATATAAGAGATCAAAAGACTCAAATAACTTTCATGGATAAAAACATAGATCTAATAATTATTTGCCATTCGCCTCTCATTTTCCTCTCCCCCACTTCACCTTTGCCGTTTTATTTTCCCTTTTTTGTTCTCCTCTTTTCGCTTGCTTCTTATTTGCTTGTGTGTTGGGTTGATTGTTCGTTATGATGGCTCAGGATAGTACTAAATTATGTGACTTTTCCAATACCAACAACAATGATTTTATTAGCACTCCGATTGTTCCTATTACCGATGCTGAATCTTGTGAAATTAATGTTGCTTTGTTGAATATCGTCATGAAAGATCAATTTTCTGGCCTTCCTAGTGAATATGCCGCTACCCATCTAAAAAACTTTGATGATTTGTGCAATATGCAAAAGAAGAAAGATGTGGGATATTGTTAAATTGAAGCTATTTCCGTTTTCGCTTAGAGATCATGCTAAAACTTGGTTCTCTTCTTTGCCTAAAAATAGTATTGATTCATGGAATAAGTGCAAAGATGCCTTTATCTCTAAGTATTTTCCTCCCGCTAAGATCATCTCGCTTAGAAACAATATTATTAATTTTAAGCAACTTGATCATGAGCATGTTGCACAACCTTGGGAGAGGGTGAAATTAATGATACGTAATTGCCCAACACATGATTTGAATTTATGGATGATTATACAAATTTTTTATGCCGAATTGAATTTTGCTTCTAGAAATATTTTAGATTCGGCCGTGGGAGGCACTTTTATGGAAATCACTTTAGGAGAAGCTACTAAACTCCTAGATAATATTATGGTTAATTATTCTCAATGGCACACTGAAAGATCCACTAGTAAAAAAGTTCATGCGATTGAAGAGTTTAATGTTTTTAGTGGAAAGATGGATGAACTTATGAAATGGTTTGCTAATAATAGTGTTCCTTCTGATCCTAATGATATTCCTTTGTCCACTTTGATTGAGAATAATAATGAATCTATGGATGTGAATTTTGTTGGTAGGAACAATTTTCGTAACAACGCGAATAGAGGAAATTTTAATTCTAGGCCGTTTCCTAATAATTCCTCTAATAATTATGGTAATTCCTACAACAACTCTTATGGAAATTTTAATAAGATTCCCTCTGATTTTGAGACTAGTGTCAAAGAATTTATGAGCCCGCAAAAGAATTTCAATGCTTTGATTGAAGAAAAATTGCTCAAGATTGATGAGTTGGCTAGGAACGTGGATAGAATTTCTCTTGATGTTGATACTTTGAAACTTAGATATATTCCACCTAAGAATGGTATCAATGAGTCTCTCAAAGCCATGAGAATTTCCATTCATGAAAGCAAAGAAAGAACCGCTAGGATGCGTGCTAAAAAAGATTGTTTTGTGAAAGCATGTTCTTCTAGTTTTCATGATAATAATGATGAAGATCTAAAAGTGATTGATGTGTCTCCTATTAAATCTTTGTTTTCCATTATGAATCTTGATATAGATGGGACTGGAGATGAGTCAACTTTAGTTAAAAGGCGTCCCAGTGATTCAGAGTTTTTAGATCTTGATAAAAGTGGGATTGAAGAGGTCAAAACTTTACATAGCAATGAATCCACTATTTTGGATTTCAAGGAATTAAATTATGATAATTGCTATTTAATAGATTGTATTTCCTTGTTGCAATCCTTGTTAAATTCTCCTCATGCTTATGATCAAAATAAGGCCTTTACTATACATATCGTTGATGATTTAATGCACTCTTATGAAGAAAAGCTTGAATTAGAAGTTTCTATTCCCATAAAACTTTATGATGAGTGGGAACCTACTATTAAAATTAATATTAAAGATCATGAATGCTATGCTTTATGTTGGCATCTGGTGTTGGCATCTTGGAGATCGTTCTTCTCTCGCCTCACCTTTGTCAGCACGCTCTCACCAGCCTTCAGCTGGCGTCGGAGTTGTTGCTCTTCCGGATTTAATCCGGCGCCATCTACAATTTCATTTGTCATATTTGCACCCACGCCGCACTTCGCAAAATACTTATCTTTCGAAGCGTATATTACCAGAGGGGGTCTCCTTGGGCTCCCCTGCCGCGGCTAGTGCGGCCTCAAGTTGGGCTTTGCACTCTTCCAGCTCCTGGGACAGTAGGGTATTCTTTTCTGTAAGAACCTGCATAACAAATGATCCTTAAATCAGTTATTCTAACTGTTTCAAGTCTCGGTGGCTACTAGTATATATATAATTACCAAAAAAATTCTTACCCGTATGTCTTTTACATATTGCTCCGTGGCTCTGGCTAGACCATTTTGAGCGGCACGGAGGTACGCATCTCCCGAATTGAAGGCATCCAATGCCTCTTGGGAGAAACAAGTGTCGCGAAGAACTGTCCAGCAACGCATGTGGTTCATGGCACTCTCCACCTCGGAATTGGTAGCAGACAGCCTGTCTGCATCCTCTGTCGGAGGAGCGTCCGGTGCGCGCCTCGTGTTCGCCTCCGCTTCCGGACCAGGCTTTGGAGCCTCGCTAGTGGAGGCGCGATTGGCAACCTCTTCGGATATAGTCCGGCGAGGTCTCTTCATCCTGAAGAGAGCACGAGCGTTAGTATGCCTTGAAGGAATAACACCTGGGAATAAGAAGGCGCGCTATACCTTTGCGCCGGCGTCTCAGTCCGGACCGCACTTCTTTTTAGCCCGCGGGGCCTTGCCGCCCCTCATTGGCTAGTCGCCGCAGGCTCGGCCTCCCGTCTCAAGGACCTCCCTTGCAAAACACGGTTGTCATACGGCAATCGAAAACACGCGAGGATAGATCCCTTTTCAAAGTGCTGGGACTTCGGTCTCAGTTACCTATGAGGCTGGGAGTAGCCCTGGGTAATCGGCCGTAATGGCCACCAAGGCGTTGTCCTTGCTCAATTGATGAAACACCCCATCAATCAGCTCCACAGATAAGTCCGGATCCTCTTGAGAGGCCGGGTCGAGGAATCATCCCGGATCCTCGGGCTATGGAGGAGGGCTGTTTATTTCTTTAACAGCCTGGCGCAGTTCCTGCGTTGAAGTCATTAGACTGAATATTTAACAATGGGAATATAAAATGGATGGGCAGGTAAAAGTGTCCACTTACCCATCTTGGGGGATTGTACATAGAAAATCCACCCTGTGGGTTGACGCGGAGAAATTCCTCCTCTTCTCCCTTGTACAAAGTGGACAAGATCTTTATTAGAGCGGCAGCCGAATCCGGCCCCTTACGGCTGTGGCGGGTGGCGTCGTCCTCCCCGTTGAAGTCCCACATGGGGCGGCCTCTATACTGAAGCGGCTGCACCCCTCGCATGATGCATGCGGCCATGACCCCGATCATGGTAAGTCCGGAATGAGCTAACAATCTTATCCGGCCCATCAGGTAAAGAACGTGCTTGTCACTTTCCTTCTGAGGGCTCCATGGACGCCAGCTGAGGCGCTTCTTCAGGGGAGCACTGTCGAACTCAGGAAGGCCGATCCGGACAGGATCCAGCAGCGGGACATCCTCTATATAAAACCATTCCGAAGGCCAGTCTTCGGACGCCTTCTTTGGGGTTCCGGATAGATATCCGGTCCCGGTGATGCGCCACACTTCGGCTCCGCCCACTTGATATATTGACCCATTCTTAGAACGGGGCACAAGGCAGAATAGCCTTTTCCATAGCGCGAAATGAGCCTCGCAGCCCAAAAATAGCTCGCAAAGGGCTACGAAGCCCCCGATATGCAATATGGAGGCAGGCGTGAGGTTGTGCAGCTGGAGGCTATAGAACTCCAGGAGCCCCCGGAGAAACGGATGAATTGGAAATCCGAGCCCTCTTATTAAGTAAGGGACAAGGCATACCCGCTCTCCTTTGGAGGGATTGGGGGCGCTCTCCTCTTGCTCTCCGCCATTATAGGTGGCAAGTCCGGCTCGAACCGGGACCCTATAGGCCGGGGGGAGAAATCCCTTGGTCTGGAGCGTCGCTAGCTCACTGTGCGGGATGGAGCACCTCTTCCAATCTCCAGGCTGAGGGCTGGAAGGGCGAGAGGAGGAGCTGCGGCGGCCGGCCATGATAGAATGGACCTCTGTCGGATATGCTCTAATGAATACTTGCGGAGGGGAGAAGGTGTGGTTTGGATCTAAATCCTCGTCCCCTTAAATAGGCGGCTCATTCACGCGAGTAGGGGTGTAAATATAAAAAAACACCCTGACTTCTCATATTCGTTTGACACGTGGAAGACGACCATTATTGGGCGTAGAAGCCAAGGAGCGCTACAAGAAACTGAACATTATTCAATAGGTACACGGAATTTGGAGAACCCACCTTGCAATGCCGAAGACAATCTGCGCGCCGGACTCGTCGTCATTGAAGCCTGGTTCGGGGGCTACTGAGGGAGTCCTGGATTAGGGGGTGTCCGGATAGCCGGACTATATCTTCGGCCGGACTCCTGGACTATGAAGATACAAGATTGAAGACTTCGTCCCGTGTCTGGAAGGACTTTCCTTGGCATGGAAGGCAGGCTTGGCGATACGGATATGTAGATTTCCTACCATTGTAACTGACTCTGTGTAACCCTAGCCCTCTCCAGTGTCTATATAAACCGGGGGGGTTTAGTCCGTAGGGACAACAATCATACCATAGGCTAGCTTCTAGGGTTTAGCCTCCTTGATCTCGTGGTAGATGTACTCTTGTACTACCCATATCATCAATATTAATCAAGCAGGACGTAGGGTTTTACCTCCATCAAGAGGGCCCGAACCTGGGTAAAACATCGTGTACCCTGCCTCCTGTTACCATACGCCTAGACGCACAGTTTGGGACCCCTTACCAGAGATCCGCCGGTTTTGACACCGACAGGCAGGATGAACAGTAGATGGTGGAGGGCTAGATGAACAGTAGCCCGTGGAGGGGTGGTTGAATAGGAGCCCGTGGAGAGGGCTGGTTGAACAGTAGCCAGTGGAGTAGCGCGCGGTGGAGGCTGGATGAACAGGAGCCCATGGATGAACAATCGCAGGTGGAGGCTGGAGGAGGTCGACGCTGGATGAATAGTAGCCCGTGGAGGATGGAGGGGGTCAATGGTGGAGAGGAACAGTATCCCGTGGAGTCCCGTTTTGTGGTACGCCACACCCCTCCTAATGAACAGGACCCCCATTTCGACAGTAGCGCTCCAACACAAGTCCGTTTCGTCCATTTTGCGGTACGCCACACCCCTCCCGATCAACAGGATCCTGTTTCGAACGTGGCCGATCGAACACAAGGCCGTTTCCTCCGTTCTGCGGTACGCCAGGCCTCGTTTCCATCGGCTGTTCCGTCCAAGCCCTCCTGATGAACACGACGACGCATTCCGTTCCGACCGAGCCGGTTGGCTCCCCATGAACACGATGACGATGCTGTTTCTCCGTTCCGACCCAGCCATGTACACGAGCCCTGGCCATACGTACGCGCGAGTAGGCGTTCAAGACCCTGCCCGTATGTACGTACGTGGCTGTATTTACTTTCTTGCACCCTGGCCGTTGTACGTATGTGTACATGCTACGACGCGCCTCTACTACGACACGTGCGCGCCTCTACATCGACCAGTATGTACGTACACACGTTCGCGAACAGAATGACAACGCTACATATGCTTCGACCAGGTGGGTCCCGACTATCAAGCACTTCCTTGCGTGCGAAGATGTAGCTGGTGGGTCCCAGCAGTCAGGGGGGCGAATTGTTTTTTTTTTGCCTGGACGCACTTCCTTGCGTGCGAAGATCTAGCTGGTGGGTCCCAGCAGTCAGGGGGGAACTTTTTTCGTGAAATATGGTGGCCCGTCCGGTGGGTCTCCACTGTCAGGTAGAGGAATATCTATTTTGCGCGTAATAAGGAGGCACTTCCTTGCTACGGCCATGGACCCAGCTGTCAGCCTCTACTCATACAGTCCACGTCCGATGGAAGTTGTTCCTTGACCACGTTGACCACGCCGCACCGAGAGCACCAGGGCGGTGGACGATGGTGAGGCCTAGGAAGGGGACGACGCGGAGCCAGGGAAGGCGCGGTAGTGGATGCCCACGCGTAGAGGATTATGAGGGTTCACTGGTTCGCTGCGGTGTGAGGCTGCCGTTGCCACAGAATAACAAGGGGTGTGAGTGAGTAGAGGGACGGCCTGGCCAGCGGTGGGACTAGTAGGGGCGGTAAGGCCTTCGCCGCATCGTAGCCGACCACGAGAGGCAGGAGCACGAGGGACGACTAGCGCTGGTTTGGGTGTCTGGAGGAAGAAGACCATAGGTTGAAGAAGCACTACGGCCGTTGGATGGACATCGTACGGTCAGTGGAGCTAGAACGTGCATATTGACTAAGTTGACAAAGCCCTCCGTCCCCGTCAACTTCGTAGGCCCACAAGTCAGCCTGCCACTATACTGGGTCCCAGTGCTACCTCTTGAGCACTACGTTGGTTTTCCCCGAAGAGGAAGGGATGATGCAGCAAAGTAGTGTAAGTATTTCCCTCAGTTTTTGAGAACCAAGGTATCAATCCAGTCGGAGGCTACGCGCGAGTCCCTCACACCTGCACAAAACAAATAAATCCTAGTAACCAACGCAAATAGGGGTTGTCAATCCCTATAGGGCCACTTACGAGAGTGAGATCTGATAGATATGATAAGATAAGATTTTTGGTATTTTTATCATAAAAGATGCAAAGTAAAATAAAGGCAAAGTAAATAGCAAAGGAAATAACTAAGTAGTAGGAGATCAATATGATAAAGATAGACCTGGGGGCCATAGGTTTCACTAGTGGCTTCTCTCGGGAGCATAAGTATTCTACGGTGGGTGAACAAATTACTATTGAGCAATTGATATAATTGAGCATAGTTATGAGAATATCTAGGTATGATCATGTATATAGGCAACACGTCCGAGACAAGTAGACCGACTCCTGCCTGCATCTACTACTATTACTCCACTCATCGACCGCTATCCAGCATGCACCTAGAGTATTAAGTTAAAAACAGAGTAACGCCTTAAGCAAGATGACATGATGTAGAGGGATAGACTCATGCAATATGAAGAAAAAACCATCTTGTTATCCTCGATGGCAACAATACAATACGTGCCTTGCTGCCCTTACTGTCACTGGGAATGGACACCGCAAGATTGAACCCAAAGCTAAGCACTTCTCCCATTGCAAGAAAGATCAATCTAGTAGGCCAAACCAAACTCATAATTCGAAGAGACTTGCAAAGATAACGAGTCATACATAAAAGAATTCAGAGAAGATTCAAATATTATTCATAGATAGACTTTATCATAAACCCACAATTCATCGGTCTCAACAAACACAACGCAAAAACAAGATTACATCGAATAGATCTCCACAAGAATGGGAGAGAACATTGTATTGAGATCCAAAAAGAGAGAAGAAGCCATCTAGCTACTAACTATGGACCCGTAGGTTTGAGGTAAACTACTCACACTTCATCAGAGGGGCTATGGTGTTGATGTAGAAGCCCTCCGTCATCGATGCCCCCTCCGACGGAGCTGCGGAACAGGCCCCAAGATGGGATCTCTTGGATACAGAAAGTTAAGGCGGTGGAATTAGGGTTTTGGCTCCGTATCTGATTGTTTGGGGGTACATAGGTATATATAGGAGGAAGGAGTACGTCGGTGGAGCAACAGGGGGCCCACAAGGGTGGAGGGCGCGCCTAGTGGGGGTGGGCGCGCCCCCCTACCTCGTGCCCTCCTGTTTTCTTTCTTGATGTAGGGTCCATGTCTCCTGGATCATAATATTCCTAAAAATCATGTTCCCGAAGGTTTCATTCCGTTTGGACTCCATTTGATATTCCTTTTCTTCGAAACCCTAAAATAGGCAAAAAACTACAATTCTGGGCTGGGCCTCCGGTTAATAGGATAGTCCCAAAAATAATATAAAAGTGGATAATAAAGCCCAATAATGTCCAAAACAGTAGATAATACAACATGGAGCAATAAAAAATTATAGATATGTTGGAGATGTATCAAGCATCCCCAAGCTTAATTCCTGCTCGTCCTCGAGTAGGTAAATGATAAAAACAGAATTTTTAATGAGGAGTGCTACTTGGCATAATTTTAATGTAATTCTTCTTAATTGTGGTATGAATATTCAGATCTGAAAGATTCAAGACAAAAGTTCATATTGACATAAAAATAATAATACTTCAAGCATACTAACAAAGCAATTATGTCTTCTCAAAATAACATGGCTAAAGAAAGTTATCCCTGCAAAATCATAGTCTGGCTATGCTCTATCTTCACCACACAAAATATTTAAATCATGCACAACCCCGATGACAAGCCAAGCAATTGTTTCATACTTTTTATATTCTCAAAACTTTTTTCAATTTTCACGCAATACATGAGCGTGGGCCATGGATATAACACTATAGGTGGAATAGAATGGTGGTTGTGGAGAAGACAAAAAGGGAGAAGATAGTCTCACATCAACTAGGCATATGAACGGGCTATCGAGATGCCCATCAATAGATTTCAATGTGAGTGAGTAGGGATTGCCATGCAACGGATGCACTAGATCTATAAGTATATGAGCTCAAAAAGAAACTAAGTGGGTGTGCATCCAACTTGCTTGCTCATGAAGACCTAGGGCAATGTGAGGAAGCCCATCATTGGAATATACAAGCCAAGTTCTATAATGAAAGATTCCCACTATTATATGAAAGTGATTACTTGAGAGACTCTCTAGTATGAAGACCATGGTGCTATTTTGAAGCACAAGTGTGGTAAAAGTATAGTAACATTGTACCTTCTCTCTTTTTCTCTCATTTTTTATTTGGGCCTTTCCCCTTTTTATGGCCTCTTTTCTTTCTCTTTTTTTATGTGGGCTTCTTTGGCCTCTTTTATTTATTTTTTGTCCGGAGTCTCATCCCGACTTGTGGGGGAATCATAATCTCCATCATCCTTTCCTCACTGGGACAATGCTCTAATAATGGTGATCATCACAGTTATATTTTTCTTACAACTCAACAATTACAACTCGATACTTAGGACAATATATGACTCTATGTGAATGCCTCCGGCGGTGTACCGGGATATGCAATGACTCATGAGTGACATGTATGAAAGAATTATGAATGGTGGCTTTGCCACAAATACGATGTCAACTACATGATTATGCTAAGCAATATGACAATGATGGAGTGTGTCATAATAAACGGAACGGTGGAAAGTTGCATGACAATATATCTCGGAATGGCTATGGAAATGCCATAATAGGTATGTATGGTGGCTGTTTTGAGGAAGGTATATGGTGGGTGTATGATACGGTGAAAGGTGCGCGGTATTAGAGAGGCTAGCAAAGGTGGAAGGGTGAGAGTGCGTATAATTCATGGACTCAAAATTAGTCATAAAGAGCTCATATACTTATTGCAAAAATCTACAAGTTATCAAAGCAAAGTATTACGTGCATGCTCCTAGGGGGATAGATTGGTAGGAAAAGACCATCGCTCGTCCCCGACCGCCACTCATAAGGAAGACAATCAATAAATAAATCATGCTCCGACTTCATCACATAACGGTTCACCATACGTGCATGCTACGGGAATCACAAGCTTCAACACAAATATTTCTTATATTCACAACTACTCAACTAGCATGACTTTAATATCACCATCTCTATATCTCAAAACAATTATCAAGTATCAAACTTATCATAGTATTCAACACACTCATAGGAAAGTTTTATTATTAATCTTGTATACCAAGCATATTAGTATTTTAAGCAAATTACCATGCTATTTAAGACTCGCAAAATAATCTAAGTGAAGCATGAGAGATCAATAGTTTCTATAAAACAAATCCACCACCGTGCTCTAAAATACATAAGTGAAGTACTAGAAGAAAATTATATAACTCAAAAGATATAAGCGAAGCACATAGAGTATTCTAACAAATTCTAAATCATGTATGGCTCTCTCAAAAGGTGTGTACAGCAAGGATGATTGTGGTAAACTAACAAGCAAAGACTCAAATCATACAAGACGCTCCAAGCAAAACCATATCATGTGGTCAATAAAAATATAGCTCCAAGTTACAGATAGAAGTAGACGAAAGAGGGGATTCCTTCCGGGGCATCCCCAAGCTTTGGATTTTAGGTGTCCTTAGATTATCTTGGGGGTGCCATGGGCATTCCCAAGCTTAGTCTCTTTCCACTCCTTGTTCCATAATCCATCAAATCTTTACCCAAAACTTGAAAACTTCACAACACAAAACTTAAAGTAGAAAATCTCGTGTGCTCCGTTAGCGAATGAAAATAAAAGATCACTTCAAGGTACTGTAATGAACTCATTCTTTATTTATAGTGGTGTTATACCTTCTGTATTCTAACTTCTCTATGGTTTATAAACTATTTTAGTAGCCATAGATTCATCAAAATAAGCAAACAACACACGAAAAACAGAATCTGTCAAAAACAGAACAGTCTGTAGTAATCTGTATCTAGCGCAAGATCTGTAAACCCAAAAATTCTAAAATAAATTGATGGACGTGAGGAATTTATCTATTAATCATATGCAAAAATAATTAACTAAATATCTCTCTCCAAATAAAAATGACAACAGTTCTCGTGAGCGCTAAAGTTTCTCTTTTTTACAGCAAGTTCAACAAGACTTTCCCCAAGTCTTCCCAACGGTTCTACTTGGCACAAACACTAATTAAACACAAAAAACACAACCAAAACAGAGGATAGATAAATTATTTATTACTAAATAGGAGCAAAAAGCAAGGAATAAAAATAAAATTGGGTTGCCTCCCAACAAGCGCTATCGTTTAACGCCCCTAGCTAGGCATAACAAGCAAGAATAGATCTAGGTATTGCCATCTTTGGTAGGCAATCCATAAGTGGCTCTCATAATAGATTCATAAGGTAATTTAATCTTCTTTTGAGGAAAGTGTTCCATGAATTTCCTTAATGGAAATTGTAATCTAATATTTCCTTCCTTCATATCAATAATTGCACCAATCGTTCTAAGGAAAGGTCTACCAAGAATAATAGGAGATGAAGGATTGCAATCTATGTCAAGAACAATAAAATCTACAGGCACATCATTCCTATTTGAAACAATAATAACATCATTAATTCTTCCCATAGGTTTCTTAATAGTGGAATCCGCAAGGTGCAAGTTAAGAGAGCAATCATCAAAATCATAGAAACCTAACAAATCACACAAAGTCTTTGGAATCGTGGAAACACTAGCACCCAAATCACATAAAGCATATCATTCATGATCTTTAATTTTAATTTTAATAGTTGGTTCCCACTCATCATAAAGTTTTCTAGGGATAGAAACTTCCAATTCAAGTTTTTCTTCATAAGCTTGCATCAAGGCATCAACGATATGTTTAGTAAACGCTTTATTTTGACTATAAGCATGAGAAGAATTTAGCACAGATTGCAACAAGGAAATACAAATCAATCAATGAGAAATTTTCATAGTTAAATTCCTCGAAATCCATAATAGTGGGTTTAGCAACATCTAGGGTTTTAATTTCTTCAATCCCACTTTTATTAAATTTAGCATCAAGATCAACAAATTCCAAATTCTTGGAACACCTTCTAGGTAAAGGTGGATCATTATCAAGATTCATATTGCAAAATAAAGATTTAATAGGGGACACATCAATAACTTTTAGATCTTCATATTTATTTCATAGCAATCCGGTTTAGCGGCCATCTTATTAACTAAGATAGCCTGCCTATCCGAAATTTCAGCAGTTAATTTCTCATGATGAGCAATTTGGGATCTTAAACCATCGAATTCTTTAGACATATCATCAAGCTCTTTATTCATAAAATTCATAAAACTTTTTTGTTCTTTAAGCTCATTTCTGAAGAAACTATTATGTTCAAATTGCAATACCATAAAACTCCTGACATTGCTTTCGACCTCTTCTAATCTTTTAAGGTGAAGGTCACCAAATTTAGGTAGAGCCATCGTGACAATCAAGCAAACTAACACACAAGCAAACAAAAAGAAAGCGGGCAAAATGAAGCAAATAGAGAGGGAGGATAGTGAGAGAGAGGGCGAATAAAACGGCAAGGGTGAAGTGGGGGACAGGAAAACGAGAGGCAAATGGAAAATAATATAATGCAGGAGATAAGGGTATGTGATGGGTACTTGGTATGTTGACTTTTGCGTAAACCTCCCAGGCAACGGCGCCAGAAATCCTTCTCGCTACCTCTTGAGCACTGCGTTGGTTTTCCCCGAAGAGGAAGGGATGATGCAGTAAAGTAGCATAAGTATTTCCCTCAGTTTTTGACAACCAAGGTATCAATCCAGTAGGAGGCTACGCGCGAGTCCCTCGCACCTGCACAAAACAAATAAATCCTCGCAACCAACGCAAATAGGGGTTGTCAATCCCTATAGGGCCACTTACGAGAGTGAGATCTGATAGATATGATAAGATAATATTTTTGGTATTTTTATCATAAAAGATGCAAAGTAAAATAAAGGCGAAGTAAATAGCAAAGGAAATAACTAAGTAGTAGGAGATCAATATGATAAAGATAGACCCGGGGGGCCATAGGTTTCAATAGTGGCTTCTCTTGAGAGCATAAGTATTCTATGGTGGGTGAACAAATTAGTGTTGAGCAATTGACAGAATTGAGCATGCTCGGGCGCGCCGGCGTAGGCAGAGAAGGAGGCGGAGTGCCGCCAGGCGCCGGAGAAGGAGCCGGCCGAGTGCCCTGATCGTCACTCGCCAGAGGAGGAGGCGGTGGAGGAGGCAGAGTGCCCTGACTCGCCGGAGGAGGAGGAGGAGGCCGAGGCGTCTAGTTCGGAAGGTTGATGAGCTCCTTCCGCCATAGGCATGGAGTCTTCAGAGCATAACCCAGCCGAGTCTCCCCTTCATAGGTAGGGTGGTCAAGCTGGAGGTCCTCAAATTCCTCTGTTATTTCATCCACCATCATCCTAGCATATCCTTCTGGAATCGGCCGGCAGTGAAAAGTTGCGCCGGGTTCAGTAGGAAAAACAGAGCCAATAGCCGCCTTGACCTTCGTATTAATGCATTGCGTCATAAGGTGGTAATTTTGAGACTCCGTGATAGCATCCACGGGATAGCTGGCAGGAGCCGTCAAGACATGCTCCGGCTGAAGCAGCTAGGTGGAAGCCACGCTGCTTCTCCGCTGAGATGGCGGGGTAGCTTCGGGGGAAGCTTCGGCACTTCGTTTGCTGCAATTTGCTTCTCGTTCCTCTATCCCTTGTACCCTAGCATGCAGTGCCTGCAGTTGGGCCTGCTCCACTTTCTTCCTCCTCTCGTGGCATTTGTAACCGTCTGCGTCCGGAAACCCAACCTTCCACGTAATGGAGCCTGGCGTGCCTCGTGTCCATCCAGGGTGCTCAGGATTCCCGAGGGCCATTGTGAGCTCGTCGTTCTCTCTGTCTAGAACGAATGTCCCTTGTTGCGCTGCTTCGATATACTGCTGAAGCTTCTTGACTGGTATGTCCATTTGATCGTTCGTCCAAATGCACTTCCCTGATACAGGGTCCAAGGTTCCGCCAGCCCCGAAGAACCAAGTCTGGCAACGGTCTGGCTAGTTAATTGTCTCTGGTTCGATCCCTTTATCAACCAGATCATTCTCAGTCTTGGCCCACTTAGGCTGGGCTACGAGGTAGCCACCTGACCCCATGGGATGGTGATGCTTCTTCTTCGCAGCATTTTGCTTGTTTGTCGCCGACATCTTCTTACTCTTTTCCGATGTCTTGTGGGCCACAAATGCGGGCCAGTGATCTTTGATCTTCTCATATATGCCCTTGAATTTTGGTGTCTCTTTATTTTTGACAAACTTATTCAGCTCTTTCTTCCACCTCCTGAATAGTTCTGCCATCCTCTTAAGAGCAAAAGACTTGATTAATTGCTCTTTAACTGGCTTCTCCGGGTCATCCTCTGGCGGTAGGGTGAAATTTGACTTCAGCTCAGTCCAAAGATCATTTTCTGCATATCATTGACATAAGACACCTCACGGTCTTCTATAGCTGGCTTTAACCATTGCTGGATCTGATCGGGATCTTGTCCCTAACCAGAACCCTGCACTGAGCAACAAATGCGCTCTTTGTCCGGAGGGGTTCAATCGGTTGGCCGTCGGCGTGATTGCTATGATCTCAAACTTTTCATCTGAGCTCAACTTTTTCTTTGGGCCTCGTCTCTTTACCGAAGTTGTGCTCGATCCGGAGGGCTAGAAAAAAGAACAAAGACTTAATTAATATGTGTACGTACCAAAACAATGAATGCATCAATTAGCTAGTCAGCACAAGCTTAACTAATATATATACCTGTCCGGACTCGGTTCGGTCACCGGAGACGTCATCACGGTCTTCTTCTTGCACCGGCATTGGGTCACCGGAGCCGTCCTCACGGCCTCCTTGCACCGGCATTAGGTCACCGGAGCCATCATAATCATATCCAGTTGCTTCCAGACCATCGGTGTCGTTGAGAAACAACAAGCAGACGACATCACTTCCTCGTGCGATTATGTCCCCCAACAACTCTTCTTGTACTTTGTCTCGGGCGATGTCCATAGTTTCTACAAATATTTACAACATGGCAATTATTATTCAAACATGACAGATGGATATATTAGTGGCAAACATAGAACTAATATTAATTAGTGGCCTCGACGCTACTTCTCTAGGGTTTGGGGTGGCCTCGACACTGCTTCTCTAGGGTTTAGGGTGGCCTCGACAATGCTTCAAGGATAAAAAAAGAAGAGGAAGAAGAAAAAGAGAGGAGAAGAAAGAATAAGAAAAAAAAGAAGAGAAGAAAGAATAGAGGAGTAAGAACTCCTCTTTTTTTCTTCTTCTTCCTCTTTTTTTATCGGGAACGAGGGTCGTCGAGGGTCGCTGAGCGGTAGAGGAAACCCTAAATAGCAGGTATCGTGGGTGTGAGATACATGTGGCCGTCATTGTCGGACACTACATCCATGTCCCAAAGTGACGTGGGCGTCGAAGCCCGCGTCACTTGTGGGACGTGGATGTAGTGTCCGACACCGACGGCCACATGTATCTCACACCGACGATACTTCCTATTTATGGTATATCGACCCCCCCTCGTGTTGAAGTTATCAGGAGGTGGTATATATATCGACCCCCCCCCTCGTGTTGAAGTTATCGGGAGGGGTATATCGATGACGACAGACCCGATAAAATACAAAATACAAACATATATATGAAAAAAATCTGAAAAGAAGCAATATACACAATATATATACGGACATATATACATAATATACACAAAGAAGCAATATACACAATAAGACATAAGAAAACGAAGAAAAATAAAAAGAGGAGAAGAAGAAAGGAATAGCTAGAGAAGAAGATCGAAGAAAAAAAGAAGAAAAAAAAGAGGAGAATAAGAAAGGAATCGAGGAGAAGAAGAAAAAATAGAATATATTCTATTTTCTCTTCTTCTCCACTATTCCTTTCTTCTTCTCCTCTTCTTTTTCTTCTTTTTTCTTCTTCTTATTTATTTCTCCTCTTCTTCCTCTCCTCTTCTTCTTTCTTTCCTCTTCTTATTTTCTTTCTTTCCTATCCTTCTTTTCCTTCCTTCTTAATATCACTTAGCAAATTTTGCAACGACGGGGAGGGGGTGCTCCCGTGGTCTAAAATCCGTCTATGCACGATAGAAAATTCTGAAAAAATACATCTATGAACCCTCAATGTCCCCACCTCTCTCATGAACAAAAAAATCTATGAATTAAAAAAACATCATGTTCTATGAACAAAAAAACATCATATTTCATCCACATTCGTGCATGCATCATATATGTGATCATCTATGAAAAAACATCATATTCTATAAAAAATCATTACATATATATATATAAAACAAGCAAATATATATAAAAAATCATATATATATATATAAACAAGCATATATATGAAAAAAATTGCAAAGGGAGGGCGCCGGCGGCGGGACCAAGCTGAGGAGAGGACCGCGCGCGCGGGGTCGGCGGCGAGGATGGCGTCGGGGCAGGGGCGGGGGCGACGGCGAGGGCGG
>NC_041380.1:427250514-427251426 GCF_002162155.2 Triticum dicoccoides
TGACGGCGGGTAACGGCGAGGGCGCGGGCGACGGCGAGGGCGCGGGCGACGACAGGCACGGCCGACGGCGACGGCGAGGCAGCCTGGCGGCATCGGCGTCGGGGAGGCAACTGCGAGAGATGAGAGTGAAAATTTCCAAAGTGTGAACTTATATAGCAAAGCCTTTAGTCCTTGTTCGTGGCACAAACCGGGATTAAAGGTGGGCATTAGTCCCGGTTGGTGGCACCAACCGGGACCAAAGGACTTTTTCATCAGCCCAAAGGGCGGGAAGCGGCGGCCTTTAGTCCCGGTTGGTGCCACCAACCAGGACCAATGGCCTGCGCCGACCAAAGCCGCGGTGCGGTGGGATGTTTAGTCCCACCTCGCTAGCTAAGGAGCGGCAGGACCTGTTTATAAGCCCTGCCCCGCCATCTTCATTGAACTCCTCTGAATTGCAGGCCTCTAGGCCTAATCTCACACTGCTATGCCTGTGGGCCTGCTGCGCCTTTTGCGGGCCTGAATCCTGGCCCATGGATGGGTTTCTAGTCGTATTCAGGCCGTGGTGGCCCAGTAGGTGGCATTTTTTTTTCTATTTTTTTTCATTTCTACTTAGAACTAAATACTTGTAGTTTTTTTAGTGATTTTTTTCTTTTAGGTCACAAAAATTATAAACTTTCCGTTAGTGCCATTAGTTTTAAAATTTGAATAGTTTAAATTTGAATTTTCTAAAATTTGTGTGGATCACTAGTTTATGAATAACTTTACTATAAAAATTGATTTTTGAGTCATTCTTTTTCCTGCTATTTAATATTATTGTGTTTTATCATTCTACTAGATTTGGTAATTTTAGTTAGTCATAACAAATATTATAGGCATTTTTTCTTTTTTGCTATTTATTTTTTCATTTCTACTTAGAACAAAATACTTATAGTT
>NC_041380.1:427251599-427261979 GCF_002162155.2 Triticum dicoccoides
TTTCAAATTTGAAAACACTTTTTTAGTTTTTTTGTTTTTTCGTTGCTTTATTTATTTTATTTTTTTTCTACTTAAAACAAAATACTTATTGTTGCTATTTTTTTTCAGTTTTTTGTTTTGTTTTCTGTATTATTTATTTTCTTTTGTTTTTTACTTTATTTTTTAATTCTTTTTTGCTTTTAGGTCAGCAAAATTATAAACTTTCTGTTAGTGCCATTAGTTTTAGAAAAATTATAAACTTTCTATTAGTGCCATTAGTTTTCAAATTTGAATAGTTAAAATTTGAATTCTTTGAAATTTGTGTGAATCACAAGTTTGTGATTAACTTTACTAAAAAATGAACATAGATGCACCTATAGAGATAATTCGACCTAAATTCATAGTTTTCAAATGAACTCTGAAAAAGTTGGCATAGCATACTCGTGTGTTACAAAGTTGGCATGGTATCATCATAATAGTTGCGGGGAGAAGTCTTCACTTTTTCTTCGCTTGTGTCATTTGCTGTCAGGACCCCGATTCTAAGTCATACCGATCTAACCTATAACACCTCATATCACTTTGCGGCCTCACGCACGGTATCCCCACGGGTGTCGCCTTACCATGGCCCGGGACCATTTGTGCCTTTTGGCTCACGTATATGATAGTGTCGCTAGCATCCATATGACAGAGAACCCGGGCCAACATGACTAGTCATGAACCCGAAGTGGCACTAACTTACGGGGACATGCATACATGAATCAACATCGAGCATGTCGGTCAGTAGCATGTGAATTCGGGCTATAGCACTGGGCTAACAGGACTCCGGGAACCCGGGCTGTAGTAGGCTAGGCAGGACTCCGGATGTCACCGCGTGACATTTTCCCGAAGGGACAGACACAGGAACGAAGTGAATCACACGCCGGCCAGTCAAGTGCTCCGAAGCAGTAGTGCTGGGCTAGCAGGACTTCGGTGAACCGGGCTGTAGCGGACTACTATGGCTCATGGAAGCACAAGACTACATTTCCCCATAAGAGAGGCTACCAAGGATAAACAACTAGGTTGTCGGATCCCACACATACCAAGCATTTCAATCATACACACAATATGCTCGATATGTGTAAATACAACATGGCATCATAACATAACTCTACGACTCAAGTATTTATCCATTAGGCTCCGAGGAGCGAGATATTACAAACATGGGTCTCATGACCCAACATACAGAGCATACAAGCAACAAGCACATGCGGAAGCTTAACTTGTCTGAGTACAGACAACTATGATTGAAGAAGGCTCAGAAGCCTGACTATCTACAAGACCCTCCCAAGGGTACAAGATCATAGCTGAGTTAACATGCTAAACGTCGAAGTCCACGTGGAACTACTAGCGAGACTGAAGTCTCTCTGCAAAACATAAAATAAGCAGATGTGAGTACAAATGTACCCAGCAAGACTTACATCAGAACTAACTACATATGCATCGGTATCAACAAAGGGGGTGGTGGAGTTTAACTACAGCAAGCCAGCTTTGACTCAGTGTCAACCTGAACTACGACTGCAAGTAACTCTTTTGAGGTGGCGCACACGAGTCCACAAATTCACCATACCAATACACCACTATGGATCCGCTCCCGTCTCCCTGCGAGAACGCCATCCGTAGCACTCATGCTTATCTTGCGAGTTTTAGAGTATCCACCTTCACTTGTCTATGAACTATGCAAGGGGTCCAAGTTTCCATATCCGAGGAATCCGGCTATTCGGATAGATAATGATAACCCTGCAAGGGTGTACTTCTTCACAAACGCTCTCGCCACTTATCGCCCTGTACACGTCATGTACCTCAACAACCTTCAAGCGGAAGCGGGGCGAGGGTGTCGGCCACGACCTGACTAACCACACAAGTCTCTCATCCAGGTTTATCACCTATTCGGGTTCCATCCGCAAGGAGATCCGGCCGGGGTGTCGCTCACGGCCCCAAACAATGTGTGCAGGGTTCCCAAGCCCACCATCCGGGTGCCACTTGGTACACCGTGCCACTGTGCCTAGTCTGTCCCAAGCCCACCTGTACCGGGTGCCACTTGGTAGACTACTAACACTACCTACAAACACCGGAAACTAGTTGCAACTCCTGGACAGAGATCGATTGATTAATAAGCCGAGAGGGGCCGAGTTACCGGAACCCAATGTGTGGTAGTAACTATTCATGGATCACAAACACAGAACTCAGTTCCTGAGAACGGCTGCAATGATACAACCCACCATGTACTCCTACATGGCCTCTCACCGCTACCTTTACCAAATCGTGTTCACACACTTAGCTCTCAACGGTAGGACATGTTCGCCACGTTCCAATTCATTCCCGATGAATCAGACCTGACTCAACTCTAAGCAGTAGCAGGCATGACAAACAAGCATGAATGAGTAGGCACATCAGGGCTCAAACAACTCCTACTCATGCTAGTGGGTTTCATCTATTTACTGTGGCAATGACAGGTCATGCAAAGGAAAGGGGTTGAGCTACCGCAACATGTAACAGTTGAAACATTGTTGTCCTAATGCAATAAAAGAGAGCAGGAGCAATAGAGTGGGATTGTATCAGAATGAACAAGGGGTTTTTGCTTGCCTAGCACTTCTGAAGATAGTATAGCTCTTCATCGGTGTCATCGAATTCATCGCTGGAACAACATCTACTGAGGGGGGACAAACACCGGCAACTGAGAAAGAACACAATCAACACATGACGATATGCAACAATATGATGCATGCTATGACATGGCAATATGAATGTGTTTTGGGCTAATGCAAGCTAGAACATATTGAAATGAGTTCATTTGAACCAAAGATTCAAATGCAAACCCATTTTATGAAGTCATATTAGTGCATTAACTTGTTTCAGCTAAACAGCAAGGTTAAAGTATTCTAACATGCATGAAACTGGTACAGATGGAAAGATTGGATTTTTCTGATCATTTTTCATATATAATTTATCTTATCTAGAGTTATAGATAATTTTCTCTGATTTTTTGAAGTTTTTACTAATTTCTGGAACTTTCTGAATAAACTTAAATCCAGAAAGTGCTTTACTGCATCAGCATGACCTCACAGTGACGTCAGCAGGTCAACGGCTCGGTCCAGGTCAAACCTGACGTGTGGGACCCGTTGGTCAGTCACACAGTTAGTTAATTAACTAACTCTGATTAGTTTAGGTGCTAAGTTAGGTTAGTTAGCAGGCTGGGGCCCACATGTTAGTGAGTGAGGGGGTTAATTAGCAGGGTCATCAGCGGCTAATGATGTGCCACGTTACCAGCCACCAGAGTTGAACTCCGACGACCTCACAGTGCGGCGGTGGCCCGCCGGAATCGCGCTGTGGGCGTCGGTTGGACGTGCCGAGGGCACCGGGCGATAGCCCTTGCTCCCTCGCATCCAGCGGGGGCAGCAGCAGGTCACGGGGTCACCAGAATCGATGTCGGCGACGAGCCGAGCGGCGGCTGGAGCTAGGGGGCACATGAGGAGAAGCTGGTGCTGGCTACGGGCTCCTGGAGACGCGTTGAGCGCGATGGTGTGCTTGGCTTCGAGCTACAACGGCTCCAGCCACGGCGGCGGCGAGCTTCGGCTGTGGTGGTCAGTGGGGCTAGAAGAGGAAATCGACAGATGAGAGAGAGGGTTTGGGAGCAGGAGCTCATAGTGAGTCGAATGGGAGGGTCAGGGAGCTCGGGGAGGCACCGGAGGCAGCTAATCAACGGCGACGATCTTCGGTGGCCGACAAGGGGAACGGCGGTGCAGGCAGCATCCAGGGGCTTCCGGCATGAGGCGAATCGGTGAGGAGGAGGAGAGGGACTCGGCGGAGCTCGTGGGCAGCTCCAAGGGACGAGGGAGAGGCGATGGCCACGGTGATGCTCATCGGCGGCGGTGGGCGCGTTCGGTGAGGAGAACAGAGGAGGGGGAGGGCGTTCGAGGGAGAGAGAGGAACGAACGAGGGGGTCGAGGCGGCGCCAAGGAGAGGACGCGAGGCGTCGCTATGGCCAGGCGACGCAGGCAGGCAGCCTGGTGGCATGGCGCCCACGGGTGCGCCGTGCGTTGTACCTCCTCTGCCTACTAGCAGAGGTTAGGGATGATTGGCACCGAGCCAGGTGGGCTGGGCCAGCACAGGTGAGGCCCAGGTTGGTTTCTCTCTCTCTCTCTCTCTCTCTCTCTCTCTCTCTCTCTCTTTCTCTGTTTTTGTTTTTCTATTTTTTTGCAGTTTGTTTGCGATTTAGTGTTAACACCAAATCAACTTTAAACTTGATGAAAATAATTGTGATAGCTAAGTGGGCTTATCTAAAGCCACAGAACAATTTTCAGAATTATTGAACATATATTTATTATATAATAAATATATATCCAATTCAAATAGTTATTGAATTAATTTCAAATGCCCAAAATAAATATTTCTGAGACTCCAAAAATATTGGTTTGAATTTTACCTCTTTCCAATATTTTTACAGAATAACAGGAACATTTCCTTGGACTCATTTGAAAAGATTTTCAATGTTGATTATTTCTAAAGTGATTTCTGAGGGTTTCAAGTAACCTCAATTCAACTTTCAGAATTTAGGCATGATGCATGGATGCTCTCTTATGCAACTATTGCAAACAATTCTAGGGCTGTGACATTTGCTTATTGCGCCATAACCATGGATAATCTTCATCGTTTATCAGGATGCTTGGGTCAGCCTTGACATTGAAGGGAGGAATTTCATGAAACTTTTCATAATCTTCAGACATGTCTGTCTTGCCCTCCACTCCCAGGATATCCCTTTTTCCTGAAAGAACTATGTTGCGCTTTGGCTCATCGTATGATGTATTTGCTTCATTAACTTTTCTTTTTCTCAGTTTGGTAGACATGTCCTTCACATAGATAACCTGTGCCACATCATTGGCTAGGACGAACGGTTCGTCAGTGTACCCAAGATTTTTCAGATCCACCGTTGTCATTCCGTACTGTGGGTCTACCTGTACCCCGCCTCCTGACAGATTGACCCATTTGCACTTAAACAAAGGGACCTTAAAATCATGTCCGTAGTCAAGTTCCCATATGTCCTCTATGTAACCATAATATGTGTCCTTTCTGCTCTCGGTTGCTGCATCAAAGCGGACACCGCTGTTTTGGTTGGTGCTCTTTTGATATTGGGTGATCGTGTAAAATGTATTCCCATTTATCTTGTATCCTTTGTACGTCAATACAGTCAAAGATAGTCCCCTGGACAACAAATACAGCTCATCACAAACAGTGTTGTCACCTCTGAGACGTGTTTCCAACCAATTGCTGAAAGTCCTGATGTGTTCACATGTAATCCAGTCGTCGCACTGCTCCGGGTGTTTGGAGCGCAGACTGTTCTTGTGTTCATCGACATACGGGGTCACCAAGGTAGAGTTCTGTAGAACTGTGTAGTGTACTTGAGACCAAGAATATCCGTCCCTGCATATTATTGAGTCACTTCCAAGAGTGCCTTTTCCAGTCAGTCTCCCCTCATACCGCGATTTAGGGAGACCTATCTTCTTAAGGCCAGGAATGAAGTCAACACAAAACTAGATAACATCCTCTGTTTGATGGCCCATGGAGATGCTTCCTTCTGGCCTAGTGCGGTTACGGACATATTTATTTAGGACTCCCATGAACCTCTCAAAGGGGAACATATTGTGTAGAAATACGGGCCCCAGGATGACAATCTCATCGACTAGATGAACTAGGACGTTCGTCATGATATTGAAGATGGACGGTGCGAACACCAGCTCGAAACTGACAAGACATTTCACCAGATCACTCCTTAGCCTTGGTACGATTTCTGGATCGATCACCTTATGAGAGATTGCATTGAGGAATGCACATAGCTTCACAATGGCTAATCAGACGTTTTCCGGTAGAAGCCCCCTCAATGCAACCAGAAGCAGTTGCCTCTTAATCACGTGGCAGTCATGAGACTTTAGGTTCTGAAACTTTTTCTCTAGCATATTCATTATTCCCTTTATATTCGACGAGAAGCCAGTCGTGACCTTCATACTGAGTAGGCATTCAAAGAAGATTTCTTTCTCTTCTTTCGTAAGAGCGTAGCTGGCAGGACCTTTATACTGCTTCGGAGGCATGCCGTCTTTTTCGTGCAAACGTTGCAGGTCCTCCCGTGCCTCACGTGTATCTTTTGTCTTCCCATACACGCCCAAGAAGCCTAGCAGGTTCACGCAAAGGTTCTTCGTCACGTGCATCACGTCGATTGAAGAGTGGACCTCTAGGTCTTTCCAGTAGGGCAGGTCCCAAAATATAGATTGCTTCTTCCACATGGGTGTGTGTCCCTCAGCGTCATTCGGAACAGCTAGTCTGCCGGGACCCTTTCCAAAGATTACATATGAATCATTGACCATAGCAAGTACGTGATCACCGGTACGCATGGCGGGCTTGTTCCGTTGATCTGCCTTGCCTTTGAAATGCTTGCCTTTCTTTCGACATTAATGGTTGGTCGGAAGAAATCGACGACGGCCCAGGTACACATTCTTCCTGCATTTGTCCAGGTATATACTTTCAGTGTCATCTAAACAGTGCGTGCATGTGTGGTATCCTTTGTTTGTCTTTCCTGAAAGGTTACTGAGAGCGGGCCAATCGTTGATGGTCACGAACAGCAATGCCTTTAGGTTAAATTCCTCTTGTCTGTGCTCATCCCACGTACGTACACCATTTCCATTCCATAGCTGTAAAAGTTCTTCAACTAGTGGCCTTAGGTACACATCAATGTCGTTGCCGGGTTGATTAGGGCCTTGGATGAGAACTGGCATCATAATGAGCTTCCGCTTCATGCACATCCAAGGAGGAAGGTTATACATACATAGAGTCACGGGCCAGGTGCTATGATTGCTGCTCTGCTCCCCGAAAGGATTAATGCCATCCGCGCTTAAAGCAAACCATACGTCCCTTGGGTCCTTTGCAAACTCATCCCAGTACTTTCTATCGATTTTTCTCCACTGCGACCCGTCAGCGGGTGCTCTAAACTTCCCATCTTTCTTCCGGTCCTCACAATGCCATCGCATCAACTTGGCATGCTCTTCGTTTCTGAACAGACGTTTCAACCGTGGTATTATAGGATCATACCACATCACCTTCGTAGGAACCCTCTTCCTGGGGGGCTCGTCGTCAACATCACCAGGGTCATCTCGTCTGATCTTATACCGCAATGCACCGCATACCAGGCATGCGTTCAGATCCTTGTATGCACTTCGGTAGAGGATGCAGTCATTAGGGCATGCATGTATCTTCTCCACCTCCAATCCTAGAGGGCATACGACCTTCTTTGCTGCGTATGTACTGTCGGGCAATTCGTTATCCTTTGGAAGCTTCTTCTTCAATATTTTCAGTAGCTTCTCAAATCCTTTGTCAGCCACAGCATTCTCTGCCTTCCACTGCAGCAATTCCAGTACGGTATCGAGCTTTGTGTTGCCATCTTCGCAATTGGGTTACAACCCTTTTTTGTGATCCTCTAACATGCGATCGAACTTCAGCTTCTCCTTTTGACTTTCGCCTTGCGTCCTTGCATCGACAATGACCCGGCGGAGATCATCATCATCAGGCACATCGTCTGGTTCCTCTTGATCTTCAGCAGCTTCACCCGTTGCAGGATCATTGGGCACATCGTCTGGTTCCTCTTGACCTTCACCAGCTCCCCCCGTTGCAGCATCACCGTATTCAGGGGGCACATAGTTGTCATCGTACTCTTGTTCTTCGCCGTCTTCCATCATAACCCCTATTTCTCCTTGCCTCGTCCAAACATTATAGTGTGGCATGAAACCCTTGTAAAGTAGGTGGGAGTGAAAGATTTTCCGGTTAGAGTAAGACCTCGTATTCCCACATTCAGTGCATGGACAACACATAAAACCATTCTGCTTGTTTGCGTCAGCCGCATCGAGAAACTCATGCACGCCCTTAATGTACTCGGAGGTGTGTCTGTCACCGTACATCCATTGTCGGTTCATCTGCGTGCGTTATATATAATTAAGTGTCCAAATTAATATAAGTTCATCATCACATTAAAACCAAAGTACATACATAGTTCTCATCTAACAACATATAGCTCTCTAGATCATCTAATTAATTAAACCATACATTGAAACTATGTAAAACATTTCAATGCGAAAACAAATGCGATCATAATCGCAACCAAGGGAACAATTGATCCAACGACATAATGATACCAAGCCTTGGTATGAATGGCATATTTTCTAATCTTTCTAATCTTCAAGCGCATTGCATCCATCTTGATCTTGTGATCATCGACGACATCCACAACATGCAACTCCAATATCATCTTCTCCTCCTCAATTTTTTTTTATTTTTTCCTTCAAAAAATTGTTTTCTTCTTCAACTAAATTTAACCTCTCGACAATAGGGTCGGTTGGAATTTCCGATTCACATACATCCTACATTAATAAAATCTATGTCACGTTGGTCAGCATAATTTTCATAAACAATAAATGAACCAATAGTTATAAAGATAATATATATACCACATCCGAATCATAGACAGGACGAGGGCCGACGGGGGAGGATACCAAAACCATCGCACTATATAAGATGCAATAATAAAAGTAAGAAAATAATACAAGTATCTATGTAAACATACAAGTAAGAATATTTTTTTCCTTTCAAAAAGAAGATAAGAACAAGAGGCTCACCACGGTGGTGCCAGCGATGAGCTCGGCGCGGGTGATCGACGGCGGTGAAGACGGGGATGGGGCGTGACGGACCGCTAAACCTAGACAAATATTGAGGAAAATGGAGCTTGAAGGTCGAGCTTGGAGAGGAGAAAGCTTAAGTAGTGTTGCTCTGGCATTCCATCGAACACCTTGTGTGCATAGGGGGTGAGCTAGAGCACCACCAAGACCTCTCCCCCTCGGCCTGAAAAAAACAGAGCAGTGTGCTCTGCTCTTACGCGAGGGTTATATACAGGCACCTCATTGGTCCCGGTTGGTGGCATGAACCGGGACTAAAGGGGAGCCTTTGGTCCCGGTTCAAGCCGCCAACCGGCACCAATGGTGGTGGGCCAGGAGCGAGGCCATTGGTCCCGGTTCGTCCCACCAACCGGGACCAAAAGGTCCAGACGAACTGGGACCAATGGCCCATGTGGCCCGGCCGGCCCCCTGGGCTCACGAACCGGGTACAATGCCCCCATGGGTCCCGGTTCTAGACTGAACCGGGACTAATGGGCTGACCCGGCCTGGACCGTTGCCCCCTTTTCTACTAGTGGAGACATGTACATGGGGTTTTGTGTTGTGTAACATGGAGACACATATACATAATTAGAGAGTGAGTGTGTGAGATACACATGCGGACATGGGGAGAGATGAGGATCTAGATTAATGGGTGTTTGTGCGTGTCTGTGTGTGTTTGTGCGCGCGTTTGTGTGTGAGAGGGAGTGTGTGTATGTGGAGTAGAGAGACCACTAATGATGTAAACCTAGTATAAGGGAATGGGGAATGGTGTGACATGTGTAGTAGTGGGATAGCATGGGGCAGGCGGGGGAGCAGACTATTTGGAAGAGACATCGATTGTGTGTGGGAGAGGGGTGTGAGAGCGAGAGAGAGAGAGAGCTTGCAACGGAGAGAGAGAGGGGGGGGACGAGAGGGGGCGTTTTTGTCCATAAATGGCGTATAGATAGGGAGACAATATTGATGTTGTTTGAAATTGGCCTATGTACGGAGACGCAAGGGAAGCGAGTCATCGTTTGTGTGATAGGGACTTTATGAGAGATCTAGAATAGATGGTGTAGAGAACAATGTGCGAGATCGAGAACGATGATACATTAGGGAGCTATGGAAAGAATCACAACATATATGTATACAGGGAGGAGCTGGTGTGACGCCCGGGTAATTAAGCTACAGTAATCCCCGCTAATGATGCCACGTCACCTCGGTTACTGTGGATAAACTCGCGTTAGTTCGGAACCTAGTTCGAATTTCAAATTCAAAAATCGAGTAAACAATAAAAGTTTTCAAATATTAAAATTTAAATGTTCGGAGTGAACCAAATAATACATAGGTAATTATGGTGGAGGAACCACACTCTTATAAAATGTGTAATTAATCTAAATGAATAAAACAGTAGCAAAACCGATATTTAAATGCTTTTATAAATAAATAAAATACTAAACTAAATTGTTTTGGGATAAAACCTTTTGTGGCAGTGGTTTCATGGTATTACTAATTTAGGGATCATTTTAATATTAAGTAAAAAGTAAACTTAAAAGAAAGTAAAATAAAAACCAGAAAAGAAAACTAACAAAAAAAAGGGAAAAGAAAATCCCCCAGGCCAACTGGGCCTCGGCCCAACCAGTGGCCTGCCAGGCCGGCCCACACCCACCCCTGGCCTACACATGCCCCCCCC
>NC_041380.1:427262400-427262946 GCF_002162155.2 Triticum dicoccoides
GCCCCGCCGCTTGCCCCGACGACCGCGCTCGACGCCGCCGCCGCTCGGGGGCGCCCGAACCCCGCGCCCCGCCGTCGCCGGAGCCAACCACCGGACCGCACCCGCTCGTCATCGCCGTGCGCCACCACCACCACCGACGCCGAAGGCCCCACCATCGCCGCTCGGACCGACCGCCTCCTTGCCGGACCTCGCGTCCTCGTCCTCCTCCCCGAGCTCCGCAGGACGTCATGTTCGTCGCCCCAAGGCCAATCGCCGCCACCCGGAGCTCCTCCGCCTCGACTCCGTCAACGCCGTCCCCGTCCTCCTCCTCGCCGGTCCTTCCCAACCTCCCCCGAGCCCGCTGCCCCGTGCCCTACGCTCCCTCTGTGAGGACCCCGGTCCTCCTCCTCCCTGTCCCCTCTCACCGGCCACCGCTCGCCATGGCCGAGGCTCGCCATAGCCCGCGCCGTTCGCCGCCTCTGCCGGTGCCCCGCTGCTGCGGTGGCCCCGTGCTCCCCCGCCTCTCCGTCGGCCGCCCCGGCCACCACCGCGTCTGGCCTCGCCCCC
>NC_041380.1:427265200-427268732 GCF_002162155.2 Triticum dicoccoides
CCATGCATATGTAGTGTAGCTCCTTGCTTGCGAGTACTTTGGATGAGTACTCACGGTTGCTTTCTCCCCCCTTTTTCCCCTTTCCTTCCTTCCTGGTTGTCGCAACCAGATGCTGGAGCCCTGGAGCCAGACGCCACCGTCGACGACGACTACTACACTGGAGGTGCCTACTACTACGTGCAGCCCGTTGCCGACGACCAAGAGTAGTTAGGAGGATCCCAGGCAGGAGGCCTGCGCCTCTTTCGATCTGTATCCCAGTTTGTGCTAGCCATCTTATGGCAACTTGTTTAACTTATGTCTGTACTCAGATATTGTTGCTTCCGCTGACTCGTCTATGATCGAGCACTTGTATTCGAGCCCTCGCGGCCCCTGGCTTGTATTATGATGCTTGTATGACTTATTTATGTTTTAGAGTTGTGTTGTGATATCTTCCCGTGAGTCCCTGATCTTGATCGTACACATTTGCGTGCATGATTAGTGTACGATTGAATCGGGGGCATCACAAGTTGGTATCAGAGCCGACTGCCTGTAGGAATCCCCCTTCTCAACTCCTTGGCCGAAGTCGAGTCTAGTCGTTGAAAAACTTTTACTAACATGGCTGTGTGGCCCATGGGCCCACGTCGCCATCGGGTGGTAGTAGGATCTTTTATTCCTCGACCTATACTCTGGGACTCTTATTTCTCTTCTATTCGGGTTAAATGATTTTTGCTAAATCTAACATTAGGATCTCGTTATCACTTTCACCCGGAGAGCCCCTTATTAATGATGATCGTCTGCGGCATGTGAAGACCCTGAAGATACTCGCCGTTGTTAACCCGAGAACTTATGTTCATCGCATTTGCAATTCCCCTTCCACCGTCAACCCTTATGGATAACTACTTGCAGTTGTTATTCTTACATTCATCCCCAGTTGGTCTTGTTATTACCAGATACCTCGAAACACTCGTCGTTGTCTCGATAATCCTTTGAGCTTATCGCCTTGCTGTTCCTTGTCACCTGAATACCCCTATGGATAATTCTCGCAGTTATCGAGTATCCGCTCATCCCCCAGTTGTTCATGTGTTTCACAATGGTCTTCGAAATACTATTTGATCCTCCAAAAATCCTTAATAGCTTATTGCTCTACAATACTTGTCTGCTTGCATTATGGATGCTTTCCATATGTCTGGCAATATTCGTTAGTATCCTTAGGCATCGTCATTTTGATCCAATTGATTCAGCATGTGTGCGAATGCACACAATCATCTATCAACCCTTCTAAATTATCCTTCCGGCTCAGACATCATTTTTGAACATGAGCTGGTTCTCGTCCAAACTATTTGTCGTCAATTGTGCCTCTAGTATATCCAACTTATCTATCCTTGATCAGAGCGACTGGTTCTGATCCTTTGTTTTGGAAATCGAAATTCCTTTATTATCTAAGCATCGAATCATTCCGATGTTCTATAATATGATGCCCGTGCATTCTTCTTCCTCTGGTTGAGTACCGGTGCTCACCTCAGATCCCTTGAGGACCATCGGTTCCTTTGTTGGATTTTATCCGACAGTGTCCTTCATATTGAATAACCTTGAGAGCCTTTCCATGGGTATATAATTCCTTGGTAAATTGTATCATCTGCTTTTGAACAATGCTCTACCTCCGAGCTTGAGTTATTTACCCCTGAAGTTGATGGTATACGTGCCTAAGATGCCCCGATGGGTTGAACGTATACCTTCCTTAATATGTGTGAACTCGAAAGTTTTCACGAGTCGTACTCTTCTGGTATTTTGCCAGATAAAATTTCAACGCTATAACTTCATCGAAAGTGAGAAGTGAATGAAAGGTTATGCATTGGAGAAGTGGGAGTCGACCTTGAACTTTGTGTTCATGCCCATGGACGCGATGTATATCCTATCATGGAAGCTTCTTGTAACAATAACTATTTCCTTGATAACTAACATATGGTATCTGTGAATTGATCCCTTGCAACCGTGGTTCCGACCATGATTGTTCTTCTTTGATCTCATTTCTTGGACAATTTAAAACAATTGGCTTCTATGGATCAATACACCAGTCCAACCTTTACTTTGATCTTATGTCGAGTATTACCCCCCTGGTATCTCGAGATTATCATGGAACTGCATAACTTTTTATGAGTTCTTCATCAAGTGCTACCTTCCCACTGATTCCAATTTTTCGCGGGCTCTGTGTTACTGAACACTCAAAGACACCGATAACTGAACCGAGTCCGCACTACGGTTCAACAACTCTTCAGTAAGCTGCTATAAGTACGAGTTTGTACCCGATCACGCCATTCCTAGCCTGTTTGGCTATATCATTGTCGTGATGATTTTAACTGTGCTACCTGGTCCTTATTCTCGGAGCACCAATTTTCGACGATGAACTAACCTTACGTCGATCCTCATCGTCATATCATTTCGCCTTGAACAACAAGCTTGGTTTCGAGTTTGTGTCGTACCCTTGGTTCCAATAACCTTTAACTTCATCATTACTTTGACTTGATGTCGTCGCCGATCGATTACATCTTCATGAACTCTCGCGAAAAAGGTGTCGTGATCGTCAACATTCTGAGCTCATCCAGGATATCAATTGGATTCATGATAAGAAATACCATCCTTGCCTCGATGAATTGTATTATCATCGACCACTTTATTGCCTTCCCACCAACACAAGCTTGTTCATGTTTGGTGTTATACCTTGAGTTCCTTGCTGTCCAGCAAATGATATTCCTTACCTCGGAAGTATTACCATCTCTTTTTGTCAAGAATGTGGTGAGAATTTCACCACCTCTCAATAATTCTTGATATCATAATACTTCTTGCCATCTTCGTTCACTCCTTGGTCCCCGTATTGTTTTCAACCGGAATACCGACAATGGAGCTATGACGTGTGAATTCAAAACTTCTAGCAACCCTATTGCTTTGAAGTGAATGGGCGATAGTTCATTCTAAGTCCTTCGCTAATTGAATCACCATTCTGACATTGGTCGTGCAACCCAACCCATATTTCGGGCGCACATTTCAACCAATGTTTAATTGTGTATGTTTTCCTCGAGCATACTTCCTTATATCATTTGATCTGGCAAATGTTACCTCCTTGTTCACTTAATGGTGGAAATCCATCTTTTGGGGAATCTCGGCGAATTGCCGTTGAGTTCACCAGACACCTCCTTGTCCACTCCTTGGGTTAATGATGAACTCTTGTTAATGGAAGTCACTTCATAGTTCATTTCCCGAGAATCTTACAGTGTCATCCCATCAATTGGTGTTGCACCTTTCTTCCCAGGCATCCTGAGCCTGAGGTATCCTGACACCAATCATACCTGAATCTCCGTCAGATATGATGGTTAGGACAACTTTCCAAGAGTTATGATATTGATCCTTTGATGACCCGGTAACATGATGTCATGCCTAGCACCCCCCCCCCCGGCTGGAGGACCTATCATTATAGATTCCTTTTCAGCAAGGTTATCCATTCATCCATGAGGAAATTGTAAGACTTATTCTACAAGTTATTCTTGATGGATCCTTC
>NC_041380.1:427268742-427270331 GCF_002162155.2 Triticum dicoccoides
TGGAGGACCTATCATTATAGATTCCTTTTCAGCAAGGTTATCCATTCATCCATGAGGAAAATGTAAGACTTATTCTACAAGTTATTCTTGATGGATCCTTCGTGTTTCCAAAGTCTGATCTTCACCTGAAGACCATGTCAATCCTATCTCGAAGCATGTCAATGGTACTCCGATTTTCAACAAAAACATTTGAAGCCCAATGCTAAATGTTTCCTACTCGATTATCCAAACACCGCTGTATGGGTATGGTCATCAAATTCCTCCCCCCTTACCTAAATGGTTTTCTACTTTTTATCCTGTCATGGATATCTTGCTCTGCTTGTCCTTGGGAAGGATATACCCTTGAAATATGTGTTTAAACATATTTTCCTTTCCATTGTTCTGTTTAATCTGATGATCATATTTTCCTTCCATTGGTTTGTTTGAACCTTTTCTATGATCTATATGATATAAGCAGTAATAATCCACTACTTGTGCAAACACCTCGAGGTACAACTCTGTCAGTAAGACCCTGTTACTATTGTTGATGACATTCCGGTAGCCACCGATGGACGAGAACCTTGCCTATTGGTCCGCCTCGTTCAACGAGCAGGAAAGTGGTTCTCTTCGTCCCTCGCCCTTGGTACCAATGTTGATGCCGACATAACTGACTGGGTACTCTCTGACATGCCTTGCTATCATGACCGTGAAAAATGTCACTGCTCCTATTAAAAAAAAACCACATGGTGGGCCCATAACCCACAGTTCCACAGGATCGAAACCTGACTGTCCTTTACACCCCCTATTCCCAAAGTTATTCCTCGCGCGTGGACTCGTATGTAATCCACGGGCCACTGTCCTAGTGGTCTATTCTGGTATCAGACGCAATACTTACTCTCGCTACTCTGAACCCCTTTCTCACTCTGGTTCAGGCTTCGAGCAACTATCTATCCGCTTGGAGCCTATTATGGTACCTTCGTACCTTACTCTCGAGGTATTTCATATGTTCAACTCGAGAGATAATCTTATACTAATTCATGGGTTAACCCCAGATTGTTTCCCTCAAAAGCATTATGTCGTAGCGAGCTGCCCCTTATCTTTTCGTAAGTACGATGGAGCTCCCGAAGAAATTATGACAAGTTTATCATGATGCATCAGAATAAAGGATTGAAGACATCAACGAAAGGAATTAACTTCTTCGAGAAGATCCGTTAGAATATCGTAGCCAGAACTTTCCCCTTACTCCCCTCTTAAATCTCGGGACGAGATTTCTTGTAGTGGAGGAGAATTGTGACGCCCGGGTAATTAAGCTACAGTAATCCCCGCTAATGATGCCACGTCACCTCGGTTACTGTGGATAAACTCGCGTTAGTTCGGAACCTAGTTCGAATTTCAAATTCAAAAATCGAGTAAACAATAAAAGTTTTCAAATATTAAAATTTAAATGTTCGGAGTGAACCAAATAATACATAGGTAATTATGGTGGAGGAACCACACTCTTATAAAATGTGTAATTAATCTAAATGAATAAAACAGTAGCAAAACCGATATTTAAATGCTTTTATAAATAAATAAAATACTAAACTAAATTGTTTTGGGATAAAACCTTT
>NC_041380.1:427271712-427284163 GCF_002162155.2 Triticum dicoccoides
GCGCCGCCGGCCACGGCCTTGCCCGCGCCCCGTTCGGGCGAGCGCCCGCGCCTGCGCGCCCGTTTAGCCTCATGGGCCACTGACCACAGGGACCCCACGCCCCCAGAGAACGTGTCTGTAAAAAAAAAGAGTTAAAAAAATATATATAAAAAAATAAATCAATAATAAATAATAAAAATAATTAATTAATTAATTAATTAATTAATTAACTTAATTAATTCTGATTAACTTAGCTAATTAAGATTGATTAATCTAATGACTAATTAACCTAATTAACTACTGTTAATTAGCTAACAGAGAATGACAGTGGGGCCCACCCCCTATTAACACTAATTAGGTTAATTAAAATGTTTAATTAAAAATGTGTCACTGACCAGTGGGACACCAGTCAACATTGTTGACTGCTGACGTCAGCATGACCTCATGCTGATGTCATAAATCCATTTTCGAATTAAATAAAATAATTAATTAAAAATCAGAAAATGATTTAAATCTTTAGAAAATCATATCTTTTAATCCGTAACTCGGATGAAAATACTTTCTACATGAAAGTTGCTCAGAACGACGAGACGATTTCGGATACGCAACCCGTTTGTCCGCCACACCCTCCTAACCTATCGAACTCGCAACTTTCCCCCTCCGGTTCATCTGTCCGAAAACGCGAAACACCGGGGATACTTTCCCGGATGTTTCCCCCCTTCACCGGTATCACCTCATACCGCATTAGAACACGTCTAGCTCTGCTTGTTGTCCTGTTATGCACTTGCTTGCTATGTATTTACTGTTTCTTCCCCCTCTTCTCTCCGATAGACCCTGTGACGATGCTGATGCCCCTGTGGTCGACTACGTCATCGACGACCCCTCCTTGTCTGAGCAACCAGGCAAGCCCCCCCCCCTTGATCACCAGATATCGCCTACTCTTCTCTATACTGCTTGCATTAGAGTAGCGTAGCATGTTACTGCTTTCCGTTAATCCTATTCTGATGCATAGCCTGTCATTGCTGCTACAGTCATTGATACCTTACCCGCAATCCTAAATGCTTAGTATAGGATGCTAGTGTTCCATCAGTGGCCCTACACTCTTGTCCGTCTGCCATGCTATACTACTGGGCTGTGATCACTTCGGGAGGTGATCACGGGCATATACTATATACTTGACACTGTTACATTACCGGTGATACTGTTCGGAGTTGGGGGCTGAAAGGACAGGTGGCTCCACCCCGGTAGAGGTGGGCCTGGGTTCCCGACGGCCCCCGACTGTTACTTGTGGCGGAGCGACAGGGCAGGTTGAGACCACCTAGGAGACCGGTGGGCGTGGTCCTGTTCGGCGTTCGCGGATACTTAACACGCTTAACGAGATCTTGGTATTTGATCTGAGTCTGGCTACGAGCCTATACGCACTAACCATCTACGTGGGAGTAGTTATGGGTATCCCGACGTCGTGGTATCAGCCGAAGCACTTCAGACGTCAGCGACGGAGCGGCGCGCGCCGGATTGGAACGTAAGCCTGCTCTTGTATTAAGGGGGCTAGTTCTGCTTCCGGCCGCCCTCGCAACGTGCAGGTGTGCTATGGGCGATGGGCCCAGACCCCTGTGCGCTTAGGTTTAGACCGGCGTGCTGGCCTCTCTGTTTTGCCTAGGTGGGGCTGCGACGTGTTGATCTTCCGAGGCCGGGCATGACCCAGGAAAGTGTGTCCGGCCAAATGGGATCGAGCGTGTTGGGTTATGTGGTGCACCCCTGTAGGGAAGTTAATCTATTCGAATAGCCGTGATCTTCGGTAACAGGACGACTTGGAGTTGTACCTTGACCTTATGACAACTAGAACCGGATACTTAATAAAACACACCCTTCCAAGTTCCACAGACAACCCGGTGATCGCTTTTCCGCAGGGCGACGAGGAGAGGATCGCCGGGTAGGATTATGCTATGCGATGCGACTGGAGATGCGCTTGGAGATGCTACCTGGATATGCTACTTGGAGATGCTACTTGGAGGACTTCAATCTACTCTCTTCTACATGCTGCAAGACGGAGGCTGCCAGAAGCGTAGTCTTCGACAGGATTAGCTATCCCCCTCTTATTCTGGCATTCTGCAGTTCAGTCCACTGATATGGCCTCTTTACACATATATCCATGCATATGTAGTGTAGCTCCTTGCTTGCGAGTACTTTGGATGAGTACTCACGGTTGCTTTCTCCCCCCTTTTTCCCCTTTCCTTCCTTCCTGGTTGTCGCAACCAGATGCTGGAGCCCTGGAGCCAGACGCCACCGTCGACGACGACTACTACACTGGAGGTGCCTACTACTACGTGCAGCCCGTTGCCGACGACCAAGAGTAGTTAGGAGGATCCCAGGCAGGAGGCCTGCGCCTCTTTCGATCTGTATCCCAGTTTGTGCTAGCCATCTTATGGCAACTTGTTTAACTTATGTCTGTACTCATATATTGTTGCTTCCGCTGACTCGTCTATGATCGAGCACTTGTATTCGAGCCCTCGCGGCCCCTGGCTTGTATTATGATGCTTGTATGACTTATTTATGTTTTAGAGTTGTGTTGTGATATCTTCCCGTGAGTCCCTGATCTTGATCGTACACATTTGCGTGCATGATTAGTGTACGATTGAATCGGGGGCGTCACAGCTGGGGCGGGTTCGCATGTGGGAGAGATAGAAAGAGGAGACTGGTGCACAAGGAGACAAAGTATTCTTGTTTATCGGTGGGGGTGGTGTGTGAGGTGAGTGTGCGAGAACCACATAACTAGGGAGATAGACGTTTGGGGGTGACGTTTTGTGTGTATGAGAAAGATACACTCTATATAGTGCGTGTTTTTGGGAAAGAGAGATGCCGGGAGACCTAGCTAGAGAGTGGGGGAAGAGATGTGTGCATGCCCAAGAGATAAAGTGATAGAGACTTGTATTGGGGTCCGGACTTTAGAAGAGAGAGGGGTGTTAATGTGCTAGTGTGTTGGTGTTTGGGGGAGAGAACGAATTCTCTGTGTGTGGGGGGGGGGCGACGAGGGGGGGTTGCTTCAGATAAAGAGTGAGGTGTCTATATTTGAGGGACTTTCGCGTAATTGAGATATACATGGTCAATAGTGTGTGCACTCAAGGTTGACCAATTTGTTTCACAGTTTGGACTATGAGATAACGATACTTTTGAACATGCATGATATACTTTGATGTACCATAATTACAAACCTAAGATTGGAATTTTGGAATTCGACTCCATCATTAGCTTTTGTAATTCATTTAAAAGGAGGTACATTTTTAAGCCAGGATTTCATGATTTCAAATTCATATATCAAACCTAGAGATATACACATACGAGCATGTTCAAACTTTATAATCATCCACTTTATTCATACACATACACATTCTTGCTTTTGTCATCATATTTAGGATAAACACATTGGGAATTTCATTTGAATTGGACCATATGATGGTATTTGCTTGTAGTAGCTCAATGATACATATTTGAATTGAATTGACAATCTAAGTTTCGAGTTGGAGACATTGATTTTAAAAACTTGCACTTTTTTGCGTTCAAAACAAACAAATTCTTGGCCATCATATCGTAGTCGGACGTACAAGAGCATAATATAATTTTAGGCGCCAAAAGCTTTCAAACTTCCCGGTCACAACGAAATATCACACGCTCGAAAGTTTAGCCCTGCGATATTCCTGTTTTACCCCTGCCACATGAACGGAAAAGGGCTTCTTTGGTAACTCCATTGTTTTCCCCTCTTTGCCCCCAACATTCTTCCCCAAAGCCCCTCTGAGGGAGTCCTGGATTAAGGGGTATCCGGACAGCCGGACTATATCCTTTGGCCGGTCTGTTGGACTATGAAGATACAAGATTGGAGACTTCGTTCCATGTCCGGATGGGACCCCCCTTGGCGTGGAAGGCAAGCTTGGCAATACGGATATGTAGATCTCCTTCCTTGTAACCGACTCTGTGTAAACCTAGCCCCCTCCGGTGTCTATATAAGCCGGAGGGTTTAGTCCTTAGGACCAAGAACAACAATCATACCATAGGCTAGATTCTAGGGTTTAGCCTCTCTGATCTCGAGGTAGATAAACTCTTGTACTACTCATATCATCAAGAACAATCAAGCAGGACGTAGGGTATTACCTCCATCAAGAGGGCCCGAACCTGGGTAAACATCGTGTCCCCCGTCTCCTGTTACCATCCGCCTAGACGCACAGTTCGGGACCCCTACCCGAGATCCACCGGTTTTGACACTAACATTGGTGCTTTCATTGAGAGTTCCACTATGCCATCACCGTAAGGAAGGATGCCTCGTCTCGTTTTTAAAAACAACATTACCACCGGGGGAGCCCTGACTGTTGGCCAAACTCTCCGGCTAGGCAGTTTCATAATGACCGCCTGTTCAGCCGCTGCACCGACGATGACTTCTCGGGTCATCAAAAACAGCCTCCACGTCGGCTCGGAATTTGCTGAGCAGATGGATCCAATGGTGCTCTCTTCCCTAAACGAGCTCTTGGATCGCATCGCCGCCTTGGGAGGTGCTACGGACTATGATCGGATTGGGCTTAAACCCAATCAAAGGGAGATTAACTCTCCACCGTTCACCCATCATATTGCGGTGATGGAGGAACAATGCGGCGTTTCTTCCTCTATCTTGAGGACTAACTATGTCCGGATTCCTAAGCTTGCCTAGCCGGATACCCATTTACGGGAGGACATCACCCAAGCCCTGAACCTAGAGTCAGGCAGCGGGCCAGACTTATCGGGCAACATCCCGGAATCCGAACATCCAAGATTGGAAACTCCTCGGCCCCTGGGTCTCAGATCGGGTAATGGTTCGAACTCAAATCCACCCACCCACCCAAACATAAACGATCTTTCCCACATCAGGTAAGAGCCCCAGGAAACAGTACATCGTTATTGGGCCAGATTCCTCCTTGTGATGAACAAGGTTAAGGACTGTCGCGAGGAAGACGTAGTCTCACTTTTCTACAATAATTGCACGGACAAGGGAATCCTTAACGCCATAAGTCGCCGTGACATATCACGCTTTACCGACTTGGCGTCCATAGTACGAAAGTACTGTGCGATGGAAAGCACCTGGAAAACCGAAACGAAATTTTGGGATAATCTGGCTCCAAATATACACCCAGTCCGAAGTAAAAGGGTGCACTATCATAAGACAGCCGAGTTAATTACAAAGAAGCAAAGACCCTCTACAGGGCGTGGAACCATATTGGAGGGATGGCTCAACGGACCCTGCAAAATTCATAGTACAGCGGATACCATACCAACACACAACCTTAGAGCATGTTGGGTACTCCGCCAGGTGGCCAAAGGTGGTGAGGATCTTCTCATCCCAGATGCCACAGAGCACCATCCCATGGATAACAATACGGTATTAACAGTCTTTGAGACCTTCGCATCAAATAATAGGCGCAAGCTAACACTCCGCAGCCTTGCCGAAATCTGCCACGTGGCAGCAATAAATCCATGGAGTGACACGGCTATTACCTTCAATGCCAGTGACGAACCTAAATTCCGAACAGCCCGAGCACCAGCTGCACTGGTCCTCAGTCCAATTGTGGACGACTTTCGACTCACCAAAGTACTCATGGACAGTGGCAGTGGATTAAACCTCATCTATGAGGAAACTCTTCAAAAAATGGAAATAGACTGGAACCGCATTGAGTGAAGCAGCACAACCTTCAGAGGAATCATCCCCAGTCGGGAAGCACGCTGTGCTGGGAAAATCACACTAGATGTGGTATTCGGCACGCGGGAGAACTATAGGTCCGAAGTAATTACATTCCAAGTGGCCCCGTTCAGTAGCGGATACCACACCCTTTTAGGGCGGGAATAGTTCAGGATCTTCCAAGCCATACCCCATTACGGGTACATGAAGCTCAAAATGCCCGGGGCCAACGGAATCACCACTCTCGCTAGTGATCCGGACACAGCACTCCACACCGAAAACAAAACAGCCGCATTGGCCCTCGAGGCATTATCCGAAGCCCTTGCGGCCGAGGAATTAACTGCGCTGCACTCCACAGTGGACAGGGACGACATGGTACTTGACAAGAGATCCAAGTCCGCCTCTTTTAAACCAACGGATGAAATAGTAAAATTCCAAGTCCACCCTACGGACCCTACAAAAACAGCCTCCATCGAGGCACAGTTAAACCCCGCAGTGGATGCCGCACTACGAGAGTTCCTGCATGAGAATTGGTACATATTCGTCTGGCATCCCTCGGATATGCCAGGAATCCCACGCAGGCTGGCCGAGCACAGCCTTAATATTCTAAAGGGATTCAAGCCGGTCAAGCATACTCTTCGGCGTTTCTCTGAATCTAAGAGACAAGCTATGGGAGAGGAACTAGCCAAGTTATTGGAGGCCGGATTCATTAGAGAAATAAAACACCCGGACTGGCTAGCAAACCTGGTGATGGTACCAAAGAAGGACAATTCCTGGCGCCTATGTGTCGATTTCAAGGATCTCAACAAGGCTTGCCAAAAGGATCCCTTCCTCCTCCCCCGCATCGATCAAATTATCGATGCTACCGCAGGACACGATTCATTGTGTTTCCTCGACGCATACTCCGGCTACCACCAAATCAAGATGGCGGAGTCCGACCAAGACGCAACGGCATTCATCACACCATACGACCCCTTCTGTTTCAACACAATGCCTTTTGAGCTCAAAAACGCCGGCGCAACATATCAGCGCATGATTCAGACATGTCTGGAGAAATAGATCGGCAAAACAATAGAGGCATACGTAGATGATGTGGTCGTCAAAACCAAACACGTTGACTCTCTAATAGACGACTTGAGGCTCACATTCGACAACCTCCAAACATAAGACATCAAGCTTAATCCGGAAAAATGCGCTTTCGGTGTACCAGCCGGAAAGCTCCTCGGCTTCATTGTCTCCAGTAGAGGAATTGAAGCAAATCCAGCCAAAATCCAAGCTCTGTCACAGTTGGCTATCCCAATGGACCTAAAACAAATCCAGAAATTAACCGGATGTGTGGTGGCTCTAAGCCGCTTTATCTCCCGCTTAGGAGAAAAGGCATTACCCCTTTATCGCCTCCTTCAGCGCACCGAGCATTTCGAGTGGACGGACGCTGCCACAGCCGGATTGGAAGAAATAAAATCCATACTGGCATCCAACCCAATCCTGGCCGCGCCAAACATCGGTGAACCAATGCTGTTGTACATTGCGGCAACTCATCAGGTTGTAAGCGCACACTAGTGCAGAACCGGGCAATAGCACCGGTTTGTAAGGCCCTTTAGTGCCGGTTCGGTAACCGGCACTAAAGTGTGGGCACTAAAGCCCCCCCCCCCTTTAGTACCAGTTCAGCATGAACCGGTGCTAAAGGGCAACCACGTGGCACGAGCCAGCTCCGTGGGTGCGTAGGACATTAGTACCGGTTGGTAACACCAACCGGTACTAAATGTTTGGGTGTGTTTTGGTTTTATTTTTTATTTTTACTTTAATTTTGTGTTTTCAATTTTATTTAGTGATAGTTTTACATTATAATGAGTTGTTAAATCATTATGTGAATGTACCGCTGATTAGTTTGACTGGATGCATGTGGATCCTAGCTAAGTCATCAAGTATATGTCATATCCATATTATATATACTTGATCACCTAATTAAGTGATCGAGGTAATATGGATATGCATATACTTGATCACTTAGCTAGAATCCATCCAGTTGAAACTAATCTGCGGTTTTTTCATAAGTGATATAATAACTCATCATCATCATCATATTAATATAAAAACTCTTGCATCATATATATCATCACCAACAACAGTTTTCGTAGCTAGCTAAAAATCATCATATAATAGTCGTCTCATTACCACTACTTAATCAACATATAGTCATTACCGCTATCTAATCACCACCAACACTAGCTTAAAGAAGAAACATTCACTTGTACCAGAAGCGAAGATATCATCGAGTTCAAGATGGTAATGATATTATAAGCGTTCATAACACCAAAAAAGCAAATCACTCTTTGAGATTAAGTTCAGGACAAAGAACACGGACATGAGAGGACAAGTACTAAGAGCATGAACTAGCTAATTAATCACTCCTGCTGCTCTCTCTCAGGTAAAATAGCATAGAACATGTATAGATTTCCTGATTCATCATATTGGAGCATGCAGATGAACCTGTCTCCTAATCGTGGGTTGCGCTTCTGATTGCTGCCCCCTAGTACTTCTCTGCGACCGTTCACAATTTTTCTCCAGTCTTTTACTATTAAGCATTCCTCGCTATTAGAAATCCTGAATGCACTAAAGTGCATTGTAGGATATCTTGGCCATAAGCTAACAATATTCATGGTACCTTTAGTCTCGATCCCATAAGGCACAACATTCATCGGGAGTCCCTGTTGAAGAACATCGTATAGTAACATACTTAGCAATGAAGTTTAGCTTAAAAAATAATGTATGCAAAAGATGCACTGAGGAGAAATAGTAGAAATCTTACCATCTTTCCTAAATATATGTGACTGTAGTTCAGTACGAACACTATTGGTCGCACGTTTTGAGTACTAACATTTCTATGTGCAGGCAAAAATTTTGTCTTGACAGCATCAAGATTCTCAAGCCATGAGACATAATGACTTGTCTCCTCGCAGTTTAGTTCAGCCCCGGGACAGTGGACGGTCCTGTCTACCAAGCGCCGGACATGTTTGCTTGATTGGAAATGAGCTGTCAATATAAATTGAGATCTATTAATTATTCAACTGGTTCAAATAATCTCATATCGAAGACATAAATATGGTTGAGAAACTCACATAATGGTAGAACTGGAGGCGTCTGCACATTGACCCAAATGTCTCTATTACCTTCAATATCATCTTCCGGACGAATATCAAAGGTGATAACCATATCAGGCTCAAATGCATAAGACTTGCATAGTGCTTGCCAAGTTTTGCATTCAAAATAGGTGTATGTGTCTGCATTGTATAATTTGATGTTGAAGGTATAACCATGCTCGGTCTACAAGTAAACTCTTTTTACCTCCATAGTTTTGTTAGGACTGTAACCTATCTTATCCAAGACAAAAATTCTTGCATGGCAGGGGATACGCTAGTAGAATAGTGAAAATTAAAATTAAAAGTTGAAGCAAATGAAGCATAAGTCAGGCTTAATTACGAAAAAGACTTGTCATTGTGACTTACTGTATCCACTTCGAAGTTCTCATCCAGGTTGATGCTGAAGCATCTATCATCAACTAGAAAATTTCTGCCGCACAGGCCGCGCTGGTCTTCGCGGTATTCACACATAATGAAATCATGTTCGTCGTCAGACGACATTCCTATGTTCATAGGTGGAACATTAAACACTTATTAGTTCTATTAATTCAACTAATTCTATTAATTCAACTAGTTCAACTAATTAATTGAACTAATTCAACTAAGCACTTACGAAAAATATACCTAAATAAAGTAGCTCAACACATTCAACTAACTAGTTCAACTAATTCAACTAAACTAGTTCTATTAATTTCTTATAACTAAATTAAACTAAAGTTAATTAGATTTAACTAAATTAAAATAATTAATTCAACTAATTCAACTAACTAGCTCAACTAATTAATTCAACTAACTCAACTAAAGTAGCTCAACTAATTCAACTAATTAGTTCAACTAAACTAATTCAACATTCCTAAATTCATAATTTTAATTAGATAATCAAATCTCATATAACTAAATTAAATATATATCTAACATATAATTTATATCTAATTCATCTAACATTTGACATTAATATCTAACATATGTTCATATATAGGTGAAACATTAAACACTCATATCTACCATTTGACTAAAAATAAACTAGGTCTATTAATTTTGTACTAAAATAAAGTAGGTAGTTTTTCGGGGGGTGCTGATTCCACCAACACCTATGGGGACAGGGCCCCTTTCGGTTCGGTGGGAGGCGGAGAGCGCACAAAGAGTGGATCGAGGCAGTGCACGCGGGCGATTTTACCCAGCTTCGGGCCGCAGGGATGCGTAAAACCCTACTGTTGCTTGTTTGTGTGTATTGAATCTTTGCTCAGGAGCGATCGACGCTACCAGACTGAGCGTGGGAGTGTTTCTGGTGTTTCGAATGAGCCGAACCTCCTCTACGTCGCGCCTGGGCCTCCTTTTATACTTTCAAGGGGTCACCGACAGGTGGCAACGTAGACTAGAAGGGTAGAAATGGAAAAGGATGCGGTAGGTGCAGCTACCGCTACTGTGGATACAGTGCGCCCTACCTAACTCTGACGGCAGGGGACAAGAGCATTAAATGCCTGTCTGAGTCTCCTAAACAGTGTAAAAGGTGACCGTTAGGAGCGCCACCGTTTGCCACGATGGGCTTCTCTTCATCTCCGCTTGCCACCACGTACCCCTAGCTGCACGGCCTCCTGCCACGTGTGCTTGGGAGAGTCCCAGAGCGACACGTTAGCAGGTGTGCTGGAGCGCGGGCGCGAATTGGGGGTTTCCCACGGCAAGCTCCTTGCCGCGGCCGTCGTCTTGTCGCGTCCGGAAGCTTGTCGCTCGCTGGATCTTGCCGGGACGCAGGGCGCGTCGCGGCAAGCTTTCTTGGTATGCCTTGAGTGGCCTTCCCGGCAAGCTCCTCTTGCCGGGGTCTTGTCTCTTCCCGGCAAGATCCTCTTCCGGGGCATTGGTTGTCCTTCCCGGCAAGCTCCTCTTGTCGGGGCCTTGGTTGGCCCTCCCGGCAAGCTCCTCTTGCCGGGGCCTTGGTTTGAGTACTTTGTTCTTGAATGGTCTTCAAGGGAACCACGGAGGGTCTTGGCGGTCACCCGACAAGCCTTGCCACGGGGTGCTGCAACTGCCCGTGCACAAGTTCGGGGTGCTAGGGTACCCCTACTCTAGTACACCGACAGGAGCCCCCAGGCCTGGGCCATACACGGTGCCGAGCGCTGTTGGGCCAGGCCCAAAACAGTGCACAGGCACGCGCGGCCTAGGTCACGCCGAATCTAACTCCGTATCCACCGCGCCCCCCGCAACGGCCCGTGTCAATCGCGGCGTCGTGGGAGAGATCGTGGGTGGTTGTTTACTTGGAAGGTCGAAACGTCCGCCCCGTCCCCCTTATAAGCAGGGGAAACAGGGGTATTTCCCCTATCTTCGCCATTTGCTGCCGCAATCTCAGAAACCTCCGCCGCCCTCTTCCGCTTCCAAAGTCGAAAGAGAGCAGCGCTCCGCTCCCGTCGCCGTCGCCACCACCAGCGCCGTCGATCTCCCCCACCGCCTCCGCCATGCCCCCGAAGTCCGGGAAGGGGAAGGCTACGAAGGCCGCGACCGCGAGAGCTGTGAAGTCGACCAAAGCGCAGCGGCTTGGGGCGCTCCGGAAGGAGCGGGCCACTTTCCCCCCCGAGCTCTCCGCGGAGGAGCTGAGGGAGTGGTACTATCTCTTTTGGTCGACGGAGACGCGGGCGCATCCGCGCACAAAGGTACTCTCCGCCGTCGCCTCGCAAGCACCTCCAGTTGGCGGATATCCTTTCTTTGCCGTGTTCTTCTGGCACCCGTAGCTCGCCTAGGTGATCCTTCTGCACTTTTCGCCTCCTTGACCTGCCTCCTGAGGAGAGGGACAGGAAAGGGATTACGGGCATCTTATCTTTTTAATTTGTAAGCCTTCGGGCCTTAGCTGTATCTTAAACTTGTAATCCTCTCTTTCATGTTTTTCATCCTCTATGGACTGTACCTGAGTGGGATGTTTTTTTAATGAAAAGGGGATGCTTGCCGGGTTATTTGTCTCGTGAGTTAAACCCACGCAAAGGAGGAAATCCTTGGTATCCCTCGGACAGACATTTCATCTCCCGGCAACAGGCCCTGCCGCCTTCCCACGTCGCTCGACCTTTCTCACGCTTTTGACGGAGGCAGGACCGAGGTGGGTGCGGTCTCCTCGTTTCATCCCTTTGCTGCCGCGACTACGACCAAACTTGGCCCCGAGAACGAGCCCCAGGGCCTAGAGTTGAGGGAGCGCGGCAGTTTTCGGGAAGAAACGTGGTTTCGCATTCCCCAGTCCATAAGAGGATGCATGATGAGGGATAAAAGACTTATCTGATATTGCAGCCCCCGGCAACTCTGGTTTGCCGTGGACGATTCTTGGCACTCGCAGCCCCCAGCGATACTGGTTTGCCGGGAAGGCTTTTATCTTCCAGCAGAGAACTTTGACGTTCTCGATGCCGGCTTCCGGCAAGCTTGTTGCCAGGAAGGCTTTTATCTTCGGCAGAGAACTTTGACGTTCTCGATGCCGACTTCCGGCAAGCTTGTTGCCAGGAAGGCTTTCATCTTCGGCAGAGAACTTTGACGTTCTCGATGCCGGCTTCCGGCAAGCTTGTTGCCAGGAAGGCTTTTATCTTCGGCAGAGAACTTTGACGTTCTCGATGCCGGCTCCCGGCAAGCTTGTTGCCAGGAGGGCTTTTATCTTCGGCAGAGA
>NC_041380.1:427284434-427287394 GCF_002162155.2 Triticum dicoccoides
CGTTCTCGATGCCGGCTTCAGGCAAGCTTGTTGCCAGGAAGGCTTTTATCTTCGGCAGAGAACTTTGACGTTCTCGATGCCGGCTCCCGGCAAGCTTGTTGCCAGGAGGGCTTTTATCTTCGGCAGAAAACTTTGACGTTCTCGATGCCGGCTTCCGGCAAGCTTGTTGCCAGGAAGGCTTTTATCTTCGGCAGAGAACTTTGACGTTCTCGATGCCGGCTTCCGGCAAGCTTGTTGCCAGGAAGGCTTTTATCTTCGGCAGAGAACTTTGACGTTCTCGATGCCGGCTTCTGGCAAGCTTGTTGCCAGGAAGGCTTTTATCTTCGGCAGAGAACTTTGACGTTCTCGATGCCGGCTTCCGGCAAGCTTGTTGCCAGGAAGGCTTATGGCGAAGAACGTCGTCGTTCTTGACACCGGCTCCCGGCAAGATCGTTGCCGGAAAGGCTTATGGCGAAGAACTTCGTCGTTCTTGACACCGGCTCCCAGCAAGATCGTTGCTGGAAAGGCTTATGGCGAAGAACTTCGTCGTTCTTGACACCGGCTCCTGGCTAGATCGTTGCCGGAAAGGCTTATGGCGAAGAACTTCATCGTTCTTGACACCGGCTCCCGGCAAGATCGTTGCCAGAAAGGCTTATGGCGAAGAACGTCATCGTTCTTGACGCCAAAAAGATTGGCCCTAAGGGCGTTGCCAGCCCCCGGGCCATAACTGCGTTCAAACATAGAAAGTGATTAGCATCCGAAGTGCACTTAACTTGCTTGCGAATTTTGACTTTTGCTGCATATTCCCTATGCCTGCTGGAATGCTTTCCGGTGCGTACGATCCAGCCAGTAGCGCTTGAGGGAACGGGCCCTTAGCGGCTATTCGGGAACTACGCCTCCCGAAAAGGTTTACCTTCTTGGTTCTAGCGCAACCGCACAAGTTGCCAAGCGGACTCGAGGCAACATGGAGCGCAACTAGCCCCGAGAAGGCTCCTCGGCATACAGGTCTATGCAGAAATCTCAAATAAATAGCGCATGCTATCTTCCTGTTCAACCCCTCTTTGTACGTCCACCCTACGCTTTCTAGGGAAACTTGCCGGTGCAGGCACCCTTTGCCGCGAGCGCCGAGTGCGGAACTTCAGCAGCCTGCTGGCGGGGTCGCTACCGACAAGCAATCTTGTCGCAACTAGTTGTAGCTCACTTAAGTTGTTGAGCGGACTCGAAATAAAGTAAGGGCGCTAGCGGCTCACTTAAGTTGCTGAGCGGACTCGAAGCAAAGTAAGGGCGCTAGCAGCTCACTTAAGTTGTTGAGCGGACTCGAAACGAAGTAAGGGCGCAACTAGCTACGAGTTGATTCCTCCGCGCACAGGTTTTCCGTACAAAGAACAAGATCTCCGAGGCGGATAACCTTATATAGAAAGGAAATATCTAAAGTTTCGCATGACTTAGCTTTTTCTGTTGCCGCACTGGCGTCGTTCTTTTGCTTGCCCGCTCCTTAGGAGCCATGACGATGAAGATTTAGCTTGCGTGCACGCCGGATCGGGTTCGCACAATCTCGACGCCCCCTACCTGGCGCGCCAGAGATGTCAGGGGGTGCTGATTCCACCAACACCTATGGGGACAGGGCCCCTTTCGGTTTGGTGGGAGGCGGAGAGCGCACAAAGAGCGGATCGAGGCGGTGCACGCGGGCGATTTTACCCAGCTTCGGGCCGCACGGATGCGTAAAACCCTACTGTTGCTTGTTTGTGTGTATTGAATCTTTGCTCAGGAGCGATCGACGCTACCAGACTGAGCGTGGGGGTGTTTCTGGTGTTTCGAATGAGCCGAACTGACCGAACCTCCTCTACGTCGCGCCTGGGCCTCCTTTTATACTTTCAAGGGGTCACCAACAGGTGGCAACGTAGACTAGAAGGGTAGAAATGGAAAAGGATGCGGTAGGTGCAGCTACCGCTACTGTGGATACAGTGCGCCCTACCTAACTCTGACGGCAGGGGACAAGAGCATTAAATGCCTGTCTGAGTCTCCTAAACAGTGCAAAAGGTGACCGTTAGGAGCGCCACCGTTTGCCACGATGGGCTTCTCTTCATCTCCGCTTGCCACCACGTACCCCTAGCTGCACGGCCTCCTGCCACGTGTGCTTGGGAGAGTCCCAGAGCGACATGTTAGCAGGTGTGCTGGAGCGCGGGCGCGAAGTGGGGGTTTCCCGCGGCAAGCTCCTTGCCGTGGCCGTCGTCTTGTCCCGTCCGGAAGCTTGTCGCTCACCGGATCTTGCCGGGACGCAGGGCGCGTCGCGACAAGCTTTCTTGGTATGCCTTGAGTGGCATTTCCGGCAAGCTCCTCTTGCCGGGGTCTTGTCTCTTCCCGGCAAGATCCTCTTGCCGGGGCCTTGGTTGTCCTTCCCGGCAAGCTCCTCTTGCCGGGGCCTTGGTTGGCCCTCCCGGCAAGCTCCTCTTGCCGGGGCCTTGGTTTGAGTACTTTGTTCTTGAATGGTCTTCAAGGGAACCACGGAGGGTCTTGGCGGTCACCCGGCAAGCCTTGCCGCGGGGTGCTGCAACTGCCCGTGCACAAGTTCGGGCTGCTAGGGTACCCCTACTCTAGTACACCGACATAGTTCTATATAGTAATATTTTGATTAGATCATCAAATCTCATATACCTAAATTTTCTTACTAAAAATAACTAGTTCTATTAAGTCAACTAATTCAACTAAGAATTTACTAAAAATAAACTAGTTCTATTAATTTTCTTACTAAAATATATAAAGTAGCTATATATAGTAATATTTTAATTAGATCATCAAATCTCATATACCTAAATTTTCTTACTAAAAATAAACTAGTACTAATTCAACTAGCTAGTTCAACCAAACATTTACTTATAATAAACTAGTTATATTAATTCAACTAGTTCAAATAATCTCATATACCTAATTAATTAATATCTAGCTAATTCATCTAAAAATTGACATTAATATTTAACTTC
>NC_041380.1:427288019-427295439 GCF_002162155.2 Triticum dicoccoides
GGATGGGGATGGGGCGGCGACAACGGGGACGGGGACGGGCCGGTCGGGGACGACGGGATGACGGGGCGGGGAGCGGCGATGGGGACGGGGACGACCGGGGCGGCGACGACGGGGATGGGGCGACGACGGGGGCGTCGACGAGGGGTGGCGACGAGGGCGTCGAAGGGGGCAGCGACGGGGGCGGCGGGCGAGGGAACAAAGGAGAAGAAGCAGATGAGAAACTGAATTTTTTGAAGTGTTTTCTTATATAGGATGGGCCTTTAGTACCGGTTGGAGCCACCAACCGGTACTAAAGGTCAACTTTGGCCAGGCCAAGAGGCGAGAAGAGCACCCTTTAGTACCGGTTGGAGCCACCAACCGGTACTAAAGGTTGTGCGCTGCCACCCACGGTGCACAAAGTTTAGTCCCATCTCGCTGGGCGAAGGGCAACCGCACTGGCTTATAAACCCAGCCGCGGCTGCCCTTTCGAACTCCTTTATAAAGCAGGCTTCTGGGCCTAACTACGGCGCGCTGCCCTGTGAGTCTGCCGGGCCTTGTTGGCCTGAAATTGCACGCCTGTGGTCTAGCAGGCCCACAGGACAGCGCCACAAATTTTTTTATATAGTTTCTTTTTCTTTTCTGCTTTATTTTTTCTTCTATTTATTTCTGAGTAGTTTTTTTTCTTTTCTGCTATATTTATTTTCTTCTATTTATTTCTAAGTAGTTTTTTATATAGTTTTTTTCTTTTCTGCTATAGTTTTTTTCTTTTCTGCTATTTTTTCGTTTCTACTTTATTTATTTTCTAATATTCATTTATTTTAATATACCATGCCAAGTTGATGCTTGAAAGTTGATGGCGTGGCTTTGAATGGTGCATACTGAATGCACAAAAAGTCTGGAGTTATAATAAGTTTAAAAAAATAAAGTGCCGCTGTAACAGATGAGTTCTCGTCCGGAACCCTGATACTCCGAAAGAGATTTTCCAGTTTGTACAGGAAGTGCGTCCAGTTTTTGCCATGACCCTCTCTACTCTTTCGCACATGCTATGCGGGTGAAATGATGATACCATGCCAAGTTTCAACATTTACATAGTTCACTTTGTAGTGATTTTCAATTTCACGGTCATTTAGCTCTCTAAACAATTAGGTAAATGACTGAAAAACAGCAAATGTAGTCAGAACATGTTGGAAATTGATGACGTTGCTTTGAATGCTGCATACCGAACTTAAAAGAAGTCGGGAGTTCAAATAAGTTTAAAAAACATTGAAGTGCCCATGTAACAGATGAGTTCTCGTCCGAAACCCTGATACTCCGAAAGAGATTGTCCAGTTTGTACAGGAAGTGCGTCCAGTTTTTGCCGTGACCCTCTCTACTCTTTCGCACATGCCATGCGGGTGAAATGATGATACCATGCCAAGTTTCAACATTTTCACAGTTCATTTTATAGTGATTTTCAATTTCACGGTCATTTAGCTCTCCAAACAATTAGGTAAATGATTGAAAAACAACAAATGATGTCAGAACATGTTGGAAATTGATGACGTCGCTTTGAATGCTGCATACTGAACACAAAAGAAGTCCGGAGTTCAAATAAGTTTAAAAAACATTGAAGTGCCCGTGTAACAGATGAGTTCTCGTCCAAAAGCCTCATACTCCGAAAGAGATTGTCCAGTTTGGACACGAAGTGCGTCCAGTTTTTGCCGTGACCCTCTCTACTCTTCCGAACATGCCATGCGGGTGAAATGATGATACCATGCCAAGTTTCAACATTTTCACAGTTCATTTTGTAGTGATTTTCAATTTCACAGTCATTTAGCTCTCTAAACAATTAGGTAAATGACTGAAAAACAACAAATGTAGTCAGAATATGTTGGAAATTGATGACGTTGCTTTGAATGATGCATACTGAATGCAAAACAAGTCGGGAGTTCAAATAAGTTTTAAAAACATTGAAGTGCCAATGTAACAGAAGAGTTCTCGTCTGAAACCCTGATACTCCGAAAGAGATTGTCCAGTTTGTACAGGAAGTGCGTCCAGTTTTTGCCATGACCCTCTCTACTCTTTTGCACATGCTATGCGGGTGAAATGATGATACCATGGCAAGTTTCAACATTTTCATAGTTCACTTTGTAGTGATTTTCAATTTCACGGTCATTTAGCTCTCTAAACAATTAGGTAAATGACTGAAAAACAGCAAATGTAGTCAGAACATGTTGGAAATTGATGACGTTGCTTTGAATGCTTCATACTGAACGCAAAAGAAGTCGGGAGTTCAAATAAGTTTAAAAAACATTGAAGTGCCCATGTAATAGATGAGTTCGCGTCCAAAACCCTGATACTCCAAAAGAGATTGTCCAGTTTGTACAGGAAGTGCGTCCAGTTTTTGCCGTGACCCTCTCTACTCTTTCGCACATGCCATGCGGGTGAAATGATGATACCATGCCAAGTTTCAACATTTCCACAGTTCATTTTGTAGTGATTTTCAATTTCACGGTCATTTAGCTCTCCAAACAATTAGGTAAATGATTGAAAAACAACAAATGATGTCAGAACATGTTGGAAATTGATGACGTCGCTTTCAATGCTGCATACTGAACACAAAAGAAGTCCGAAGTTTAAATAAGTTTAAAAAACATTGAAGTGCCCGTGTAACAGATGAGTTCTCGTCCAAAAGCCTCATACTCCGAAAGAGATTGTCCAGTTTGGACACGAAGTGCGTCCAGTTTTTGCCGTGACCCTCTCTACTCTTTCGAACATGCCATGCGGGTGAAATGATGATTCCATGCCAAGTTTCAACATTTTCACAGTTCATTTTGTAGTGATTTTCAATTTCACAGTCATTTAGCTCTCTAAACAATTAGGTAAATGACTGAAAAACAACAAATGTAGTCAGAATATGTTGGAAATTGATGACGTTGCTTTGAATACTGCATACTGAACGCAAAAGAAGTCGGGAGTTCAAATAAGTTTTAAAAACATTGAAGTGCCAATGTAACAGAAGAGTTCGCGTCTGAAACCCTGATACTCCGAAAGAGATTGTCCAGTTTGTACAGGAAGTGCGTCCAGTTTTTGCCGTGACCCTCTCTACTCTTTCGCACATGCTATGCGGGTGAAATGATGATACCATGCCAAGTTTCAACATTTTCACAGTTCACTTTGTAGTGATTTTCAATTTCACAGTCATTTAGCTCTCTAAACAATTAGATAAATGACTGAAAAACAACAAATGTAGTCAGAATATGTTGGAAATTGATGACGTTGCTTTGAATGCTGCATACTGAACGCAAAAGAAGGCAGGAGTTCAAATAAGTTTTAAAAACATTGAAGTGCCAATGTCATAGAAGAGTTCTCGTCCGAAACCCTGATACTCCGAAAGAGATTGTCCAGCTTGTACAGGAAGTGCGTCCCGGTTTTGCCGTGACCCTCTCAACTCTTTCACACATGCTATGCGGGTGAAATCATGAGACCATGCCAAGTTTCAACATTTTCACAGTTCACTTTGTAGTTATTTTCAATTTCACGGTCATTTAGCTCTCTAAACAATTAGGTAAATGACTGAAAAACAGCAAATGTAGTCAGAACATGTTGGAAATTGATGATGTTGCTTTGAATGCTGCATACTGAATGAAAAAGAAGTGGGGAGTTCAAATAAGTTTTAAAAACATTGAAGTGCCCACGTAACAGATGAGTTCTCGTGCGAAACCCTGATACTCCGAAAGAGATTGTCCAGTTTGTACACGAAGTGCGTCCAGTTTTTGCCGTGGCCCTCTCTACTCTTTCGATCATGCTATGCGGGTGAAATGATAATACCATTCCAAGTTTCAACATTTTCACAGTTCATTTTGTAGTGATTTTCAATTTCACGGTCATTTAGCTCTCTAAACATTTAGGTAAATGATTGAAAAACAACAAATGATGTCAGAACATGTTGGAAATTGATGACATCGCTTTGAATGTTGCATACTAAACACAAAAGAAGTCCTTAGTTCAAATAAGTTTAAAAAACATTGAAATGCCCGTGTACCAGATGAGTTCTCGTCCGAAAGCCTCATACTCCGAAAGAGATTGTCCAGTTTGTACATGAAGTGCGTCCAGTTTTTGCCATGACCCTCTCTACTCTTTCGCACATGCTATGCGGGTGAAATGATGATACCATGCCAAGTCTATACATTTTCACAGTTCATTTTGTAGTGATTTTCAATTTCACAGTCATTTAGCTCTCTAAACAATTAGGTAAATGACTGAAAAACAACAAATGTAGTCAGAACATGTTGGAAATTGATGACGGTGCTTTGAATGCTGCATACTGAACGGAAAAGAAGTCGAGAGTTCAAATAAGTTTTAAAAACATTGAAGTGCCCATGTAACAGATGAGTTCTCGTCCGAAACCCTGATACTCCGAAAGAGATTGTCCAGTTTGTACACGAAGTGCGTCCAGTTTTTTCCGTGACCCTCTCTACTCTTTCGCACATGCTATGCGGGTGAAATGATGATACCATGCAAAGTTTGAACATTTTCACAGTTCACTTTGTAGTTATTTTCAATTTCACGGTCATTTAGCTCTCTAAACAATTAGGTAAATGACTGAAAAACAGCAAATGTAGTCAGAACATGTTGGAAATTGATGATGTTGCTTTGAATGCTGCATACTGAACGCAAAAGAAGTCGGGAGTTCAAATAAGTTTAAAAAACATTGAAGTGCCCATGTAACAGATGAGTTCTCGTCCTAAACCCTGACACTCCGAAAGAGATTGTCCAGTTTGTACATGAAGTGCGTCCAGTTTTTGCCGTGGCCCTCTCTACTCTTTCGACCATGCTATGCGGGTGAAATGATAATACCATTCCAAGTTTCAACATTTTCACAGTTCATTTTGTAGTGATTTTCAATTTCACGGTCATTTAGCTCTCTAAACATTTAGGTAAATGATTGAAAAACAACAAATGATGTCAGAACATGTTGGAAATTGATGACATCGCTTTGAATGCTGCATACTGAACACAAAAGAAGTCCGGAGTTCAAATAAGTATAAAAAACATTGAAGTGCCCGTGTACCGGATGAGTTCTCGTCTGAAAGCCTCATACTCCGAAAGAGATTGTCCAGTTCGTACACGAAGTGCGTCTAGTTTTTTCCATGACCCTCTCTACTCTTTCGCACATGCTATGCGGGTGAAATGATGATACCATGCCAATTCTCTACATTTTCACAGTTCATTTTGTAGTGATTTTCAATTTCACAGTCATTTAGCTCTCTAAACAATTAGGTAAATGACTGAAAAACAACAAATGTAGTCAGAACATGTTGGAAATTGATGATGGTGCTTTGAATGCTGCATACTGAATGCAAAAGAAGTCGAGAGTTCAAATAAGTTTTAAAAACATTGAAGTGCCCATGTAACAGATGAGTTCTCGTCCGAAACCCTGATACTCCGAAAGAGATTGTCCAGTTTGTACACGAAGTGCGTCCAGTTTCTGCCGTGACCCTCTCTACTCTTTCGCACATGCTATGCGGGTGAAATGATGATACCATTCCAAGTTTCAACATTTTCACAGTTCATTTTTTAGTGATTTTCAATTTCACTGTCATTTAGCTCTCTAAACAATTAGGTAAATGACTGAAAACAGCAAATGTAGTCAGAACATGTGGGAAATTGATGATGTCGCTTTGAATGCTGCATACTAAACACAAAAGAAGTCCGGAGTTCAAATAAGTTTAAAAAACATTGAAGTGCCCGTGTAATAGATGAGTTCTCGTCCGAAACCCTGATACTCCGAAAGAGATTGTCCAGTTTGTACATGAAGTGCGTCTAGTTTTTGCCGTGGCCCTCTCTACTCTTTCGCACATGCTATGCGGGTGAAATGATGATACCATGCCAAGTGTCAACATTTTCACAGTTCACTTTGTAGTGATTTTCAATTTCACGGTCATTTAGCTCTCTAAACAATTAGGTAAATGACTGAAAAACAGCAAATGTAGTCAGAACATGTTGGAAATTGATGATGTTGCTTTGAATGCTGCATACTGAACGCAAAAGAAGTCAGGAGTTCAAATAAGTTTAGAAAACATTGAAGTGCCCATGTAACAGATGAGTTCTCTTCCGAAACCCTGATACTCCGAAAGAGATTGTCCAGTTTGTACACGAAGTGCGTCCAGTTTTTGCCATGACCCTCTCTACTCTTTTGCACATGCCATGCGGGTGAAATGAGGATACCATGCCATGTTTCAACATTTTCACAGTTCATTTTGTAGTGATTTTCAATTTCACGGTCATTTAGCTCTCTAAACAATTAGGTAAATGATTGAAAAACAACAAATGATGTCAGAACATGTTGGAAATTGATGACGTCGCTTTGAATGCTGCATACTGAACACAAAAGAAGTCCGGAGTTCAACTAAGTTTAAAAAACATTGAAGTGCCCGTGTACCAGATGAGTTCTCGTCCGAAAGCCTCATACTCTGAAAGAGATTGTCCAGTTTGTACATGAAGTGCGTCCAGTTTTTGCTGTGACCCTCTCTACTCTTTCGCACATGCTATGCGGGTGAAATGATGATACCATTCCAAGTTTCAACATTTTCACAGTTCATTTTGTAGTGATTTTCAATTTCACAGTCATTTAGCTCTCTAAACAATTAGGTAATTGACTGAAAAACAACAAATGTAGTCAGAACATGTTGGAAATTGATAACGTTGCTTTGAATGCTGCATACTGAACGCAACAGAAGTTGGGAGTTCAAATAAGTTTTAAAAACATTGAAGTTCCCATGTAACAGATGAGTTCTCGTCTGAAACCCTAATACTTCGAAAGAGATTGTCCAGTTTTTACACGAAGTGCGTCCAGTTTTTGCCGTGACCCTCTCTACTCTTCCGCACATGCTATGCGGGTGAAATGATGATACCATGCCAAGTTTCAACATTTTCATAGTTCATTTTGTAGTGATTTTCAATTTCACAGTCATTTAGCTCTCTAAACAATTAGGTAAATGACTGAAAAACAACAAATGTAGTCAGAACATGTTGGAAATTGATGACGTTGCTTTGAATGCTGCATACTGAATGCAAAAGAAGTCAGGAGTTCAAATAAGTTTTAAAAACATTGAAGTGCCCATGTAACAAAGGAGTTCTCGTCTGAAACCCTGATACTCCGAAAGAGATTGTCCAGTTTGTACACGAAGTGCGTCTAGTTTTTGCCGTGACCCTCTCTACTCTTTCGCACATGCTATGCGGGTGAAATGATGATACCATTCCAAGTTTCAACATTTTCACAGTTCATTTTGTAGTGATTTTCAATTTCACGGTCATTTAGCTCTCTAAACAATTAGGTAAATGACTGAAAATAGCAAATGTAGTCAGAACATGTTGGAAATTGATGATGTCGCTTTGAATACTGCATACTAAACACAAAAGAAGTCCGGAGTTCAAATAAGTTTAAAAAACATTGAAG
>NC_041380.1:427295731-427307911 GCF_002162155.2 Triticum dicoccoides
ATGTAACAAATAAGTTCTCGTCCGAAACCCTGATACTCCGAAAGAGATTGTCCAGTTTGTACACGAAGTGCGTCTAGTTTTTGCCGTGACCCTCTCTACTCTTTCGTACATGCTATGTGGGTGAAATGATGATACCATTCCAAGTTTCAACATATACATAGTTCATTTTGTAGTGATTTTCAATTTCACGGTCATTTAGCTCTCTAAACAATTAGGTAAATGACTGAAAACAACAAATGTAGTCAGAACATGTTGGAAATTGATGACGTCGCTTTGAATGCTGCATACTAAACACAAAAGAAGTCCGGAGTTCAAATAAGTTTAAAAAACATTGAAGTGCCCGTGTACCAGATGAGTTCTTGTCCGAAAGCCTCAAACTCCGAAAGAGATTGTCCAGTTTGTACACGAAGTGCGTCCAGTTTTTGCCGTGACCCTGTCTACTCTTTCGCACATGCTATGCGGGTGAAATGATGATACCATGCCAAGTTTCAACATTTTCACAGTTCATTTTGTAGTGATTTTCAATTTCACGGTCATTTAGCTCTCTAAACAATTAGGTAAATGACTGAAAACAGCAAATGATGTCAGAACATGTTGGAAATTGATGACGCCGCTTTAAATGCTGCATACTAAACACAAAAGAAGTCCGGAGTTCAAATAAGTTAAAAAACATTGAAGTGCCCATGTAACAGATGAGTTCTCGTCCGAAACCCTGATACTCTGAAAGAGATTGTCTAGTTTGTACTCGAAGTGCATCCAGTTTTTGCCGTGACCCTCTCTACTCTTTCGCACATGCTATGCGGGTGAAATGATGATACCATTCCAAGTTTCAACATTTTCACAGTTCATTTTGTAGTGATTTTCAATTTCACGGTCATTTAGCTCTCTAAACAATTAGGTAAATGACTGAAAATAGCAAATGTAGTCAAAACATGTTGGAAATTGATGACGTCGCTTTGAATGCTGCATACTAAACACAAAAGAAGTCCGGAGTTGAAATAAGTTTAAAAAACATTGAAGTGCTCGTGTAACAGATGAGTTCTCGTCCGAAACCCTGATACTCCGAACGAGATTGTCCAGTTTGTACACGAAGTGCGTCCAGCTTTTGCCGTGACCCTCTCTACTCTTTCGCACATGCTATTCGGGTGAAATGATTATACCATGCCAAGTTTCAACATTTTCACAGTTCATTTTGTAGTGATTTTCAATTTCACGGTCATTTAGCTCTCTAAACAATTAGGTAAATGACCGAAAAACAACAAATGATGTCAGAACATGTTGGAAATTGATGACGTCGCTTTAAATGCTGCATACTGACACAAAAGAAGTCCGGAGTTCAAATAAGTTTAAAAAACATTGAAGTGCCCGTGTACCAGATGAGTTCTCGTCCGAAAGCCTCATACTCCGAAAGAGATTGTCCAGTTTGTACACGAAGTGCGTCCAGTTTTTGCCGTGACCCTCTCTACTCTTTCGCACATGGTATGCGGGTGAAATGATGATACCATGCCAAGTTTCAACATTTTAACAGTTCATTTTGTAGTGATTTTCAATTTCACAGTCATTTAGCTCTCTAAACAATTAGGTAAATGACTGAAAAACAACAAATGTAGTCAGAACATGTTGGAAATTGATGACGTTGCTTTGAATGTTGCATACTGAACGCAAAATAAGTCGGTAGTTCAAATAAGTTTTAAAAACATTGAAGTGCCCATGTAACAGATGAGTTCTCGTCCGAAACCCTGATACTCCGAAAAAGATTGTCCAATTTGTACACGAAGTGCGTCCAGTTTTTGTCGTGACCCTCTCTACTCTTTCGCACATGCTATGCGGGTGAAATGATGATACCATTCCAAGTTTCAACATTTTCACAGTTCATTTTGTAGTGATTTTCAAGTTCACGGTCATTTAGCTCTCTAAACAATTAGGTAAATGACTGAAAACAGCAAATGAGGTCAGAACATGTTGCAAATTGATGACGCTGCTTTAAATGCTGCATACTAAACACAAAAGAAGTCTGGAGTTCAAATAAGTTTAAAAAACATTGAATTGCCCGTCTAACAGATGAGTTCTCGTTCGAAACCCTGATACTCCGAAAGAGATTGTCCAGTTTGTACACGAAGTGCGTCTAGTTTTTGCCGTGACCCTCTCTACTCTTTCGCACATGCTATGCGGGTGAAATGATGATACCATGCCAAGTTTCAACATTTTCACAGTTCATTTTGTAGTGATTTTCAATTTCACGGACATTTAGCTCTCTAAACAATTAGGTAAATGACTGAAAACAACAAATGATGTCAGAACATGTTGGAAATTGATGACGTCGCTTTGAATGCTGCAAACTGAACACAAAAGAAGTCCGGAGTTCAAATAAGTTTAAAAAACATTGAAGTGCCCGTGTACCAGATGAGTTCTCGTCCGGAAGCCTCATACTCCGAAAGAGATTGTCCAGTTTGTACACGAAGTGCGTCCAGTTTTTGCCGTGACCCTCTCTACTCTTTCGCACATGCTATGCGGGTGAAATGATGATACCATGCCAAGTTTCAACATTTTCACAGTTCATTTTGTTGTGATTTTCAATTTCACAGTCATTTAGCTCTCTAAACAATTAGGTAAATGACTGAAAAACAACAAATGTAGTCAGAACATGATGGAAATTGATGTCGTTGCTTTGAATGCTGCATATTGAACGCAAAAGAAGTCGGGAGTTCAAATAAGTTTTAAAAACATTGAAGTGCCCATGTAACAGATGAGTTCTCGTCCGAAACCCTGATACTCCGAAAGAGATTGTCCAGTTTGTACACGATGTGCGTCCAGTTTTTGCCGTGACCCTCTCTACTCTTTCGCACATGCTATGCGGGTGAAATGATGATACCATTCCCAAGTTTCAACATTTTCACAATTAATTTTGTAGTGATTTTCAATTTCACGGTCATTTAGCTCTCTAAACAATTATGTAAATGACTGAAAAACAACAAATAATGTCAGAACATGTTGGAAATTGATGACGTCGCTTTGAATGCTGCATACTAAACACAAAAGAAGTCCGGAGTTCAAATAAGTTGAAAAAAAATTGAAGTGCCCGTGTACGAGATGAGTTCTCGTCCGAAAGCCTCATACTCCGAAAGAGATTGTCCAGTTTGTACACGAAGTGCGGCCAGTTTTTGCCGTGCCAAGTTTCAACATTTTCACAGTTCATTTTGTAGTGATTTTCAATTTCACAGTCATTTAGCTCTCTAAACAATTAGGTAAATGACTAAAAAACAAAAAATGTAGTCAGAACATGTTGGAAATTGATGAAGTTGTTTTGAATGCTGCATACTGAACGCAAAAGAAGTCGGGAGTTCAAATAATTTTTAAAAACATTGAAGTGCCCATGTAACAGATGAGTTCTCGTCCGAAACCCTGATACTCCAAAAGAGATTGTCCAGTTTGTACACGAAGTGCGTCCAATTTTTGCCATGACCCTCTCTACTCTTTCGCACATGCTATGCGGGTGGAATGATGATACCATTACAAGTTTCAATATTTTCATAGTTCATTTTGTAGTGATTTTCAAGTTCACGGTCACTTAGCTCTCTAAACAATTAGGTAAATGACTGAAAATAGCAAATGATGTCAGAACATGTTGGAAATTGATGACGTCGCTTTGAATGCTGCATACTAAACACAAAAGAAGTCCGGAGTTCAAATAAGTTAAAAAACATTGAAGTGCCCGTGTAACAGATGAGTTCTCGTCCGAAACCCTGATACTTCGAACGAGATTGTCCAGTTTGTACATGAAGTGCGTCCAGTTTTTGCCGTGACCCTCTCTACTCTTTCGCACATGCTATGCAGGTGAAATGATGATACCATGCCGAGTTTCAACATTTTCACAGTTCATTTTGTAGTGATTTTCAATTTCACGGTCATTTAGCTCTCTAAACAATTAGGTAAATGACTGAAAAACAACAAATAATGTCAGAACATGTTGGAAATTGATGACGTCGCTTTGAATGCTGCATACTGAACACAAAAGAAGTCCGAAGTTCAAATAAGTTTAAAAAACATTGAAGTGCCCGTGTACCAGATGAGTTCTCGTCCGAAACCCTGATACTCCGAAAGAGATTGTCCAGTTTGTACACGAACTGCGTCTAGTTTTTGCCGTGACCCTCTCTACTCTTTCGCACATGTTATGCGGGTGAAATGATGATACCGTGCCAAGTTTCAACATTTCACAGTTCATTTTGTAGTGATTTTCAATTTCACAGTCATTTAGCTCTCTAAACAATTAGGTAAATGACTAAAAAACAACAAATGTAGTCAGAACATGTTGGAAATTGATGTTGTTGCTTTGAATGCTGCATACTGAACGCAAAAGAAGTCGGGAGTTCAAATAATTTTTAAAAACATTGAAGTGCCCATGTAACAGATGAGGTCTCGTCCGAAACCCTGATACTCCAAAAGAGATTGTCCAGTTTGTACACGAAGTGCGTCCAGTTTTTGCCATGACCCTCTCTACTCTTTCGCACATGCTATGCGGGTGGAATGATGATACCATTACAAGTTTCAATATTTCCACAGTTCATTTTGTAGTGATTTTCAAGTTCACGGTCATTTAGCTCACTAAACAATTAGGTAAATGACTGAAAACAACAAATGAGGTCAGAACATGTTGCAAATTGATGACGTCGCTTTGAATGCTGCATACTAAACACAAAAGAAGACCGGAGTTCAAATAAGTTTTAAAAAAATTGAAGTGCCCGTGTACGAGATGAGTTCTCGTCCGAAAGCCTCATACTCCGAAAGAGATTGTCCAGTTTGTACACGAAGTGCGTCTAGTTTTTGCCGTGACCCTCTCTACTCTTTCGCACATGCTATGTGGGTGAAATGATGATACCATGCCAAGTTTCAACATTTTCACAGTTCATTTTGTAGTGATTTTCAATTTCACAGTCATTTAGCTCTCTAAACAATTAGGTAAATGACTAAAAAACAACAAATGTAGTCAGAACATGTTGGAAATTGATGACGTTGCTTTGAATGCTGCATACTGAACGCAAAAGAAGTCGGGAGTTCAAATAAGTTTTAAAAACATTGAAGTGCCCATGTAACAGATGAGTTCTCGTCCGAAACCCTGATACTCCGAAAGAGATTGTCCAGTTTGTACACAAAGTGCGTCCAGTTTTTGCCGTGACCCTCTCTACTCTTTCGCACATGCTATGCGGGTGAAATGATGATACCATTCCAAGGTTCAACATTTTCACAGTTCATTTTGTGGTGATTTTCAATTTCACGGTCATTTAGCTCTCTAAACAATTAGATAAATGACTGAAAAACAACAAATAATGTCAGAACATGTTGGAAATTGATGACATCGCTTTGAATGCTACATACTAAACACAAAAGAAGTCCAAAGTTCAAATAAGTTTAAAAAACAATGAAGTGCCCGTGTACCAGATGAGTTCTCGTCCGGAAGCCTCATACTCCGAAAGAGATTGTCCAGTTTGTACACGAAGTGCGTCCAGTTTTTGCCGTGACCCTCTCTACTCTTTCGCTCATGCTATGCAGGTGAAATGATGATACCATGCCAAGTTTCAACATTTTCACAGTTCATTTTGTTGTGATTTTCTATTTCACAGTCATTTAGCTCTCTAAACAATTAGGTAAATGACTGAAAAACAACAAATGTAGTCAGAACATGTTGGAAATTAATGACGTTGCTTTGAATGCTGCATACTGAACGCAAAAGAAGTCGGGAGTTCAAATAAGTTTTAAAAACATTGAAGTGCCCATGTAACAGATGAGTTCTCGTCCGAAACCCTGATACTCCGAAAAAGATTGTCCAATTTGTACACGAAGTGCGTCCAGTTTTTGTCGTGACCCTCTCTACACTTTCGCACATGCTATGCGGGTGAAATGATGATACCATTCCAAGTTTCAACATTTTCACAGTTCATTTTGTAGTGATTTTCAAGTTCACGGTCATTTAGCTCTCTAAACAATTAGGTAAATGACTGAAAACAGCAAATGAGGTCAGAACATGTTGGAAATTGATGTTGTTGCTTTGAATGCTGCATACTGAACGCAAAAGAAGTCTGGAGTTCAAATAATTTTTAAAAACATTGAAGTGCCCATGTAACAGATGAGTTCTCGTCCGAAACCCTGATACTCCAAAAGAGATTGTCCAGTTTGTACACGAAGTGCATCCAGTTTTTGCCATGACCCTCTCTACTCTTTCGCACATGCTATGCGGGTGGAATGATGATACCATTACAAGTTTAAATATTTCCACAGTTCATTTTGTAGTGATTTTCAAGTTCACGGTCATTTAGCTCACTAAACAATTAGGTAAATGACTGAAAACAACAAATGAGGTCAGAACATGTTGCAAATTGATGACGTCGCTTTGAATGCTGCATACTAAACACAAAAGAAGTCCGGAGTTCAAATAAGTTTAAAAAAAATTGAAGTGCCCGTGTACGAGATGAGTTCTCGTCCGAAAGCCTCATACTCCGAAAGAGATTGTCCAGTTTGTACACGAAGTGCGTCTAGTCTTTGCCGTGACCCTCTCTACTCTTTCGCACATGCTATGCGGGTGAAATGATGATACCATGCCAAGTTTCAACATTTTCACAGTTCATTTTGTAGTGATTTTCAATTTCACACTCATTTAGCTCTCTAAACAATTAGGTAAATGACTAAAAAACAACAAATGTAGTCAGAACATGTTGGAAATTGATGACGTTGCTTTGAATGCTGCATACTGAACGCAAAAGAAGTCGGGAGTTCAAATAAGTTTTAAAAACATTGAAGTGCCCATGTAACAGATGAGTTCTCGTCCGAAACCCTGATACTCCGAAAGAGATTGTCCAGTTTGTACACAAAGTGCGTCCAGTTTTTGCCGTGACCCTCTCTACTCTTTCGCACATGCTATGCGGGTGAAATGATGATACCATTCCAAGTTTCAACATTTTCACAGTTCATTTTGTGGTGATTTTCAATTTCACGGTCATTTAGCTCTCTAAACAATTAGATAAATGACTGAAAAACAACAAATAATGTCAGAACATGTTGGAAATTGATGACGTCGCTTTGAATGCTGCATACTAAACACAAAAGAAGTCCAAAGTTCAAATAAGTTTAAAAAACAATGAAGTGCCCATGTACCAGATGAGTTCTCGTCCGGAAGCCTCATACTCCGAAAGAGATTGTCCAGTTTGTACACGAAGTGCGTCCAGTTTTTGCCGTGACCCTCTCTACTCTTTCGCTCATGCTATGCAGATGAAATGATGATACCATGCCAAGTTTCAACATTTTCACAGTTCATTTTGTTGTGATTTTCTATTTCACAGTCATTTAGCTCTCTAAACAATTAGGTAAATGACCGAAAAACAACAAATGTAGTCAGAACATGTTGGAAATTGATGACGTTGCTTTGAATGCTGCATACTGAACGCAAAAGAAGTCGGGAGTTCAAATAAGTTTTAAAAACATTGAAGTGCCCATGTAACAGATGAGTTCTCGTCCGAAACCCTGATACTCCGAAAGAGATTGTCCAGTTTGTACACAAAGTGCGTCCAGTTTTTGCCGTGACCCTCTCTACTCTTTCGCACATGCTATGCGGGTGAAATTATGATGCCATTCCAAGTTTCAACATTTTCACAGTTCATTTTGTAGTGATTTTCAATTTCACGGTCATTTAGCTCTCTAAACAATTAGGTAAATGACTGAAAACAGCAAATGTAGTCAGAACATGTTGGAAATTGATGACGTCGCTTTGAATGCTGCATACTAAACACAAAAGAAGTCCGGAGTTCAAATAAGTTTAAAAAACATTGAAGTGCCCGTGTAATAGATGAGTTCTCGTCCGAAACCCAGATACTCCGAAAGAGATTGTCCAGTTTGTACACGAAGTGCATCCAGTTTTTGCCGTGACCCTCTCTACTGTTTCGCACATGCTATGCGGGTGAAATGATGATACCATGCCAAGTTTCAACATTTTCACAGTTTATTTTGTAGTGATTTTCAATTTCACGGTCATTTAGCTCTCTAAACAATTAGGTAAATGACTGAAAAACAACAAATAATGTCAGAACATGTTGGAAATTGATGACGTTGCTTTGAATGCTGCATACTGAACACAAAAGAAGTCGGGAGTTCAAATAAGTTTTAAAAACATTGAAGTGCCCATGTAACAAATGAGTTCTCGTCCGAAACCCTGATACTCCGAAAGAGATTATCCAGTTTGTACACGAAGTGCGTCCAGTTTTTGCCATGACCCTCTCTACTCTTCCGCACATGCTATGCGGGTGAAATGATGATACCATTCCAAGTTTCAACATTTTCACAGTTCATTTTGTAGTGATTTTCAATTTCACGGTCATTTAGCTCTCTAAAGAATTACGTAAATGACTGAAAACAGCAAATGTAGTCAGAACATGTTGGAAATTGATGACGTCGCTTTGAATGCTGCATACTAAACACAAAAGAAGTCCGGAGTTCAAATAAGTTTAAAAAACATTGAATTGCCCGTGTAACAGATGAGTTCTCGTCCGAAACCCTGGTACTCCGAAAGAGATTGTCCAGTTTGTACACGAAGTGCGTCCAGTTTTTGCCGTGACCCTCTCTACTCTTTCGCACATGCTATGCGGGAGAAATGATGATACCATGCCAAGTTTCAACATTTTCACAGTTCATTTTGTAGTGATTTTAAATTTCACGGTCATTTAGCTCTCTAAACAATTAGGTAAATGACTGAAAAACAACAAATGATGTCAGAACATGTTGGAAATTGATGACGTCGCTTTGAATGCTGCATACTAAACACAAAAGAAGTCCGGAGTTCAAATAAGTTGAAAAAAATTTGAAGTGCCCGTGTACGAGATGAGTTCTCGTCCGAAAGCCTCATACTCCGAAAGAGATTGTCCAGTTTGTACACGAAGTGCGTCCAGTTTTTGCCGTGACCCTCTCTACTCTTTCGCACATGCTATGCGGGTGAAATGATGATACCATGCCAAGTTTCAACATTTTCACAGTTCATTTTGTAGTGATTTTCAATTTCACAGTCATTTAGCTCTCTAAACAATTAGGTAAATGACTAAAAAACAACAAATGTAGTCAGAACATGTTGGAAATTGATGACGTTGCTTTGAATCCTGCATACTGAACGCAAAAGAAGTTTGGAGTTCAAATAAGTTTTAAAAACATTGAAGTGCCCATGTAACAGATGAGTTCTCGTCCGAAACCCTGATACTCCGAAAGAGATTGTCCAGTTTGTACATGAAGTGCGTCCGGTTTTTGCCGTGACCCTCTCTACTCTTTCGCACATGCCATGCGGGTGAAATGATGATACTATTCCAAGTTTCAACATTTTCACAGTTCATTTTGTAGTGATTTTCAATTTCACGGTCATTTAGCTCTCTAAACAATTAGGTAAATGACTGAAAACAGCAAATGTAGTCAGAACATGTTGGAAATTGATGACGTCGCTTTGAATGCTACATACTAAACACAAAAGAAGTCCGGAGTTCAAATAAGTTTAAAAAACATTGAAGTGCCCGTGTAACAGATGAGTTCTCCTCCGAAACCCAGATACTCTGAAAGAGATTGTCCAATTTGTACACTAAGTGCGTCCAGTTTTTGCCGTGACCCTCTCTACTCTTTACAACATGCTATGCGGGAGAAATGATGATACCATGCCAAGTTTCAACATTTTCACAGTTCATTTTGTAGTGATTTTCAATTTCACGGTCATTTAGCTCTCTAAACAATTAGGTAAATGACTGAAAAACAACAAATGATGTCAGAACATGTTGGAAATTGATGACGTCGCTTTGAATGCTGCATACTAAACACAAAAGAAGTCCGGAGTTCAAATAAGTTGAAAAAAAATTGAAGTGCCCGTGTACGTGATGAGTTCTCGTCCGAAAGCCTCATACTCCGAAAGAGATTGTCCAGTTTGTACACGAAGTGCGTCCAGTTTTTGCCGTGACCCTCTCTACTCTTTCGCACATGGTATGCGGGTGAAATGATGATACCATGCCAAGTTTCAACATTTTCACAGTTCATTTTGTAGTGATTTTCAATTTCACAGTCATTTAGCTCTCTAAACAATCAGGTAAATGACTGAAAAACAACAAATGTAGTCAGAACATGTTGGAAATTGATGATGTTGCTTTGAATGCTGCATACTGAACGCAAAAGAAGTCGGGAGTTCAAATAAGTTTTAAAAACACTGAAGTGCCCATATAACAGATGAGTTCTCGTCCAAAACCCAGATACTTCGAAAGAGATTGTCCAGTTTGTACACGAAGTGCGTCCAGTTTTTGCCGTGACCCTCTCTACTCTTTCGCACATGCTATGCGGGTGAAATGATGATACCATTCCAAGTTTCAACATTTTCATAGTTCATTTTGTAGTGATTTTCAATTTCACGGTCATTTAGCTCTCTAAACAATTAGGTAAATGACTGAAAACAGCAAATGTAGTCAGCACGTGTTGGAAATTGATGACGTTGCTTTGAATGCTGCATACTAAACACAAAAGAAGTTCGGAGTTCAAATAAGTTTAAAAAACATTGAAGTGCCCGTGTGATAGATGAGTTCTCGTCCGAAACCCAGATACTCCGAAAGAGATTGTCCAGTTTGTACATGAAGTGCGTCCGGTTTTTGCCGTGACCCTCTCTACTCTTTCAAACATGCTATGCAGGTGAAATGATGATACCATGCCAAGTTTCAACATTTTCACAGTTCATTTTGTAGTGATTTTCAATTTCACGGTCATTCAGCTCTCTAAACAATTAGGTAAATGACTGAAAAACAACAAATGATGTCAGAACATGTTGGAAATTGATGACGTCACTTTGAATGCTGCATACTAAACACAAAAGAAGTCCTGAGTTCAAATAAGTTGAAAAAAAATTGAAGTGCCCGTGTACGAGATGAGTTCTCGTCCGAAAGCCTCATACTCCGAAAGAAATTGTCCAGTTTGTACACGAAGTGCGTCCAGTTTTTGCCGTGACCCTCTCTACTCTTTCGCACATGCTATGCGGGTGAAATGATGATACCATGCCAAGTTTCAACAATTTCACAGTTCATTTTGTAGTGATTTTCAATTTCACAGTCATTTAGCTCTCTAAACAATTAGGTAAATGACTGAAAAACAACAAATGTAGTCAGAACATGTTGGAAATTGATGATGTTGCTTTGAATGCTGCATACTGAACGCAAAAGAAGTCGGGAGTTCAAATAAGTTTAAAAAACATTGAAGTGCCCGTGTAACAGATGAGTTCTCCTCCGAAACCCTGATACTCCGAAAGAGATTGTCCAGTTTGTACACGAAGTACGTCCAGTTTTTGCCGTGACCCTCTCTACTCTTTCGCACATGCTATGCGGGTGAAATGATGATACCATTCCAAGTTTCATCATTTTCAAAGTTCATTTTGTAGTGATTTTCAATTTCACGGTCATTTAGCTCTCTAAACAATTAGGTAAATGACTGAAAAACAACAAATGATGTCAGAACATGTTGGAAATTGATGACGTCGCTTTGAATGCTGCATACTAAACACAAAAGAAGTCCGGAGTTCAAATAAGTTGAAAAAAAATTGAAGTGCCCGTGTACGAGATGAGTTCTCGTCCGAAAGCCTCATACTCCGAAAGAGATTGTCCAGTTTGTACACGAAGTGCGTCCAGTTTTTGCCATGACCCTCTCTACTCTTTCGCACATGCTATGCGGGTGAAATGATGATACCATGCCAAGTTTCAACATTTTCACAGTTCATTTTGTAGTGATTTTCAATTTCACAGTCATTTAGCTCTCTAAACAATTAGGTAAATGACTGAAAAACAACAAATGATGTCAGAACATGTTCGAAATTGATGACGTCGCTTTGAATGCTGCATACTAAACACAAAAGAAGTCTGGAGTTCAAATAAGTTGAAAAAAAATTGAAGTGCCCGTGTACGAGATGAGTTCTCGTCCGAAAGCCTCATACTCCGAAAGAGATTGTCCAGTTTGTACACGAAGTGCGTCCAGTTTTTGCCGTGACCCTCTCTACTCTTTCGCACATGCTATGCGGGTGAAATGATGATACCATGCCAAGTTTCAACATTTTCACAGTTCATTTTGTAGTGATTTTCAATTTCACAGTCATTTAGCTCTCTAAACAATTAGGTAAATGACTAAAAAACAACAAATGTA
>NC_041380.1:427307921-427309508 GCF_002162155.2 Triticum dicoccoides
AGAACATGTTGGAAATTGATGACGTCACTTTGAATGCTGCATACTAAACACAAAAGAAGTCCGGAGTTCAAATAAGTTGAAAAAAAATTGAAGTGCCCGTGTACGAGATGAGTTCTCGTCCGAAAGCCTCATACTCCGAAAGAAATTGTCCAGTTTGTACACGAAGTGCGTCCAGTTTTTGCCGTGACCCTCTCTACTCTTTCACACATGCTATGCGGGTGAAATGATGATACCATGCCAAGTTTCAACATTTTCACAGTTCATTTTGTAGTGATTTTCAATTTCACAGTCATTTAGCTCTCTAAACAATTAGGTAAATGACTGAAAAACAACAAATGTAGTCAGAACATGTTGGAAATTGATGATGTTGCTTTGAATGCTGCATACTGAACGCAAAAGAAGTCGGGAGTTCAAATAAGTTTAAAAAACATTGAAGTGCCCGTGTAACAGATGAGTTCTCCTCCGAAACCCAGATACTTCGAAAGAGATTGTCCAGTTTGTACACAAAGTACGTCCAGTTTTTGCCGTGACCCTCTCTACTCTTTCGCACATGCTATGCGGGTGAAATGATGATACCATTCCAAGTTTCATCATTTTCAAAGTTCATTTTGTAGTGATTTTCAATTTCACGGTCATTTAGCTCTCTAAACAATTAGGTAAATGACTGAAAACAGCAAATGTAGTCAGCACGTGTTGGAAATTGATGACGTCGCTTTGAATGCTGCATACTAAATACAAAAGAAGTCCAGAGTTCAAATAAGTTTAAAAAACATTGAAGTGCCCGTGTAATAGATGAGTTCTCGTCCGAAACCCAGATACTCCGAAAGAGATTGTCCAGTTTGTACACGAAGTGCGTCCAGTTTTTGCCGTGACCCTCTCTACTCTTTCAAACATGCTATGCAGGTGAAATGATGATACCATGCCAAGTTTCAACATTTTCACAGTTCATTTTGTAGTGATTTTCAATTTCACGGTCATTTAGCTCTCTAAACAATTAGGTAAATGACTGAAAAACAACAAATAATGTCAGAACATGTTGGAAATTGATGACGTTGCTTTGAATGCTGCATACTGAATGCAAAAGAAGTCGGGAGTTCAAATAAGTTGAAAAAAAATGAAGTGCCCGTGTGCGAGATGAGTTCTCGTCCGAAAGCCTCATACTCCGAAAGAGATTGTCCAGTTTGTACACGAAGTGCGTCTAGTTTTTGCCGTGACCCTCTCTACTCTTTCGCACATGCTATGCGGGTGAAATGATGATACCATGCCAAGTTTCAACATTTTCACACTTCATTTTGTAGTGATTTTCAATTTCACAGTCATTTAGCTCTCTAAACAATTAGGTAAATGACTAAAAAACAACAAATGTAGTCAGAACATGCTGGAAATTGATGACATTGCTTTGAATGCTGCATACTGAACGCAAAAGAAGTCGGGAGTTCAAATAAGTTTTAAAAACATTGAAGTGCCCATGTAACAGATGAGTTCTCGTCCGAAACCCTGATACTCCGAAAGAGATTGTCCGGTTTGTACACAAAGTGCATCCAGTTTTTGCCGTGACCCTCTCTACTCTTTCGCACATGCTATGCG
>NC_041380.1:427309810-427310317 GCF_002162155.2 Triticum dicoccoides
TGACTGAAAATAGCAAATGTAGTCAGAACATGTTGGAAATTGATGACATCGCTTTGAATGCTGCATACTAAACACAAAAGAAGTCCGGAGTTCAAATAAGTTTAAAAAACATTGAAGTGCCCGTGTAATAGATGAGTTCCCGTCCGAAACCAAGATACTCCGAAAGAGATTGTCCAGTTTGTACACGAAGTGCGTCCAGTTTTTGCCGTGACCCTCTCTACTCTTTCGAACATGCTATGCGGGAGAAATGATGATACCATGCCAAGTTTCAACATTTTCACAGTTCATTTTGTAGTGATTTTCAATTTCACGGTCATTTAGCTCTCTAAACAATTAGGTAAATGACTGAAAAACAACAAATGATGTCAGAACATGTTGGAAATTGATGACATCGCTTTGACTGCTGCATACTAAACACAAAAGAAGTCCGGAGTTCAAATAAGTTGAAAAAAATTTGAAGTGCCCGTGTACGAGATGAGTTCTCGTCCGAAAGCCTCATACTCCGAA
>NC_041380.1:427310443-427310794 GCF_002162155.2 Triticum dicoccoides
AGTTTTTGCCGTGACCCTCTCTACTCTTTCGCACATGCTATGCGGGTGAAATGATGATACCATTCCAAGTTTCAACATTTTCACAGTTCATTTTGTAGTGATTTTCAATTTCACGGTCATTTAGCTCTCTAAACAATTAGGTAAATGACTGAAAATAGCAAATGTAGTCAGAACATGTTGGAAATTGATGACATCGCTTTGAATGCTGCATACTAAACACAAAAGAAGTCCGGAGTTCAAATAAGTTGAAAAAAAATTGAAGTGCCCGTGTACGAGATGAGTTCTCGTCCGAAAGCCTCATACTCCGAAAGAGATTGTCCAGTTTGTACACGAAGTGCGTCCAGTTTTTGC
>NC_041380.1:427310914-427314845 GCF_002162155.2 Triticum dicoccoides
GTGACCCTCTCTACTCTTTCGCACATGCTATGCGGGTGAAATGATGATACCATGCCAAGTTTCAACATTTTCACAGTTCATTTTGTAGTGATTTTCAATTTCACAGTCATTTAGCTCTCTAAACAATTAGGTAAATGACTAAAAAACAACAAATGTAGTCAGAACATGCTGGAAATTGATGACGTTGCTTTGAATGCTACATACTGAATGCAAAAGAAGTCGGGAGTTCAAATAAGTTTTTAAAACATTGAAGTGCCCATGTAACAGATGAGTTCTCGTCCGAAACCCTGATACTCCGAAAGAGATTGTCCAGTTTGTACACAAAGTGCGTCCAGTTTTTGCCGTGACCCTCTCTACTCTTTCGCACATGCTATGCGGGTGAAATGATGATACCATTCCAAGTTTCAACATTTTCACAGTTCATTTTGTAGTGATTTTCAATTTCACGGTCATTTAGCTCTCTAAACAATTAGGTAAATGACTGAAAATAGCAAATGTAGTCAGAACATGTTGGAAATTGATGACATCGCTTTGAATGCTGCATACTAAACACAAAAGAAGTCCGGAGTTCAAATAAGTTGAAAAAAAATTGAAGTGCCCGTGTACGAGATGAGTTCTCGTCCGAAAGCCTCATACTCCGAAAGAGATTGTCCAGTTTGTACACGAAGTGCGTCCAGTTTTTGCTGTGACCCTCTCTACTCTTTCGCACATGCTATGCGGGTGAAATGATGATACCATGCCAAGTTTCAACATTTTCACAGTTCATTTTGTAGTGATTTTCAATTTCACAGTCATTTAGCTCTCTAAACAATTAGGTAAATGACTGAAAAACAACAAATGTAGTCAGAACATGTTGGAAATTGATGACGTTGCTTTGAATGCTGCATACTGAACGCAAAAGAAGTCGGGAGTTCAAATAAGTTTAAAAAACATTGAAGTGCCCGTGTAACAGATGAGTTCTCCTCCGAAACCCAGATACTTCGAAAGAGATTGTCCAGTTTGTACACAAAGTGCGTCCAGTGTTTGCCGTGACCCTCTCTACTCTTTCGCACATGCTATGTGGGTGAAATGATTATACCATTCCAAGTTTCAACATTTTCATAGTTCATTTTGTAGTGATTTTCAATTTCACGGTCATTTAGCTCTCTAAACAATTAGGTAAATAACTGAAAACAGCAAATGTAGTCAGCACGTGTTGGAAATTGATGACGTCGCTTTGAATGCTGCATACTAAACACAAAAGAAGTCCGGAGTTCAAATAAGTTTAAAAAACATTGAAGTGCCCGTGTAATAGATGAGTTCTCGTCCGAAACCCAGATACTCCGAAAGAGATTGTCCAGTTTGTACAAGAAGTGCGTCCAGTTTTTGCCGTGACCCTCTCTACTCTTTCAAACATGCTATGCAGGTGAAATGATGATACCATGCCAAGTTTCAACATTTTCACAGTTCATTTTGTAGTGATTTTCAATTTCACGTTCATTTAGCTCTCTAAACAATTAGGTAAATGACTGAAAAACAACAAATAATGTCAGAACATGTTGGAAATTGATGACGTTGCTTTGAATGCTGCATACTGAATGCAAAAGAAGTCGGGAGTTCAAATAAGTTGAAAAAAAATGAAGTGCCCGTGTGCGAGATGAGTTCACGTCCGAAAGCCTCATACTCCGAAAGAGATTGTCCAGTTTGTACACGAAGTGCGTCCAGTTTTTGCCGTGACCCTCTCTACTCTTTCGCACATGCTATGCGGGTGAAATGATGATACCATGCCAAGTTTCAACATTTTCACACTTCATTTTGTAGTGATTTGCAATTTCACAGTCATTTAGCTCTCTAAACAATTAGGTAAATGACTAAAAAATAACAAATGTAGTCAGAACATGCTGGAAATTGATGACGTTGCTTTGAATGCTGCATACTGAACGCAAAAGAAGTCGGGAGTTCAAATAAGTTTTAAAAACATTGAAGTGCCCATGTAACAGATGAGTTCTCGTCCGAAACCCTGATACTCCGAAAGAGATTGTCCGGTTTGTACACAAAGTGCGTCCAGTTTTTGCCGTGACCCTCTCTACTCTTTCGCACATGCTATGCGGGTGAAATGATGATACCATTCCAAGTTTCAACATTTTCACAGTTCAATTTGTAGTGATTTTCAATTTCACGGTCATTTAGCTCTCTAAACAATTAGGTAAATGACTGAAAATAGCAAATGTAGTCCGAACATGTTGGAAATTGATGACGTCGCTTTGAATGCTGCATACTAAACACAAAAGAAGTCCGGAGTTCAAATAAGTTTAAAAAACATTGAAGTGCCCGTGTAATAGATGAGTTCTCGTCCGAAACCAAGATACTCCGAAAGAGATTGTCCAGTTTGTACACGAAGTGTGTCCAGTTTTTGCCGTGACCCTCTCTACTCTTTCGAACATGCTATGCGGGAGAAATGATGATACCATGCCAAGTTTCAACATTTTCACAGTTCATTTTGTAGTGATTTTCAATTTCACGGTCATTTAGCTCTCTAAACAATTAGGTAAATGACTGAAAAACAACAAATGATGTCAGAACATGCTGGAAATTGATGACGTCGCTTTGAATGCTGCATACTAAACACAAAAGAAGTCCGGAGTTCAAATAAGTTGAAAAAAAATTGAAGTGCCCGTGTACGAGATGAGTTCTCGTCCGAAAGCCTCATACTCCGAAAGAGATTGTCCAGTTTGTACACGAAGTGCGTCCAGTTTTTGCCGTGACCCTCTCTACTCTTTCGCACATGCTATGCGGGTGAAATGATGATACCATGCCAAGTTTCAACATTTTCACAGTTCATTTTGTAGTGATTTTCAATTTCACAGTCATTTAGCTCTCTAAACAATTAGGTAAATGACTAAAAAACAACAAATGTATTCAGAACATGCTGGAAATTGATGACGTTGCTTTGAATGCTGCATACTGAATGCAAAAGAAGTCGGGAGTTCAAATAAGTTTTTAAAACATTGAAGTGCCCATGTAACTGATGAGTTCTCGTCCGAAACCCTGATACTCCGAAAGAGATTGTCCAGTTTGTACACAACAAAGTGCGTCCAGTTTTTTCCGTGACTCTCTCTACTCTTTCGCACAAGCTATGCGGGTGAAATGATGATACCATTCCAAGTTTCAACATTTTCACAGTTCATTTTGTAGTGATTTTCAATTTCACGGTCATTTAGCTCTCTAAACAATTAGGTAAATGACTGAAAATAGCAAATGTAGTCAGAACATGTTGGAAATTGATGACGTCGCTTTGAATGCTGCATACTAAACACAAAAGAAGTCCGGAGTTCAAATAAGTTTAAAAAACATTGAAGTGCCTGTGTAATAGATGAGTTCTCGTCCGAAACCCAGATACTCCGAAAGAGATTGTCCAGTTTGTACACGAAGTGCGTCCAGTTTTTGCCGTGACCCTCTCTACTCTTTCGAACATGCTATGCGGGAGAAATGATGATACCATGCCAAGTTTCAACATTTTCACAGTTCATTTTGTAGTGATTTTCAATTTCACGGTCATTTAGCTCTCTAAACAATTAGATAAATGACTGAAAAACAACAAATGATGTCAGAACATGTTGGAAATTGATGACGTCGCTTTGAATGCTGCATACTCAACACAAAAGAAGTCCGGAGTTCAAATAAGTTGGAAAAAAATTGAAGTGCCCGTGTACGAGATGAGTTCTCGTCCGAAAGCCTCATACTCCGAAAGAGATTGTCTAGTTTGTACATGAAGTGCGTCCAGTTTTTGCCGTGACCCTCTCTACTCTTTCGCACATGCTATGCGGGTGAAATGATGACACCATGCCAAGTTTCAACATTTTCACAGTTCATTTTGTAGTGATTTTCAATTTCACAGTCATTTAGCTCTCTAAACAATTAGGTAAATGACTGAAAAACAACAAATGATGTC
>NC_041380.1:427315317-427316256 GCF_002162155.2 Triticum dicoccoides
TTGCCGTGACCCTCTCTACTCTTTCGCACATGCTATGCGGGTGAAATGATGATACCATGCCAAGTTTCAACATTTTCACAGTTCATTTTGTAGTGATTTTCAATTTCACAGTCATTTAGCTCTCTAAACAATTAGGTAAATGACTGAAAAACAACAAATGATGTCAGAACATGTTGGAAATTGATGACGTCGCTTTGAATGCTGCATACTAAACACAAAAGAAGTCCGGAGTTCAAATAAGTTGAAAAAAAATTGAAGTGCCCGTGTACGAGATGAGTTCTCGTCCGAAAGCCTCATACTCCGAAAGAGATTGTCCAGTTTGTACACGAAGTGCGTCCAGTTTTTGCCGTGACCCTCTCTACTCTTTCGCACATGCTATGCGGGTGAAATGATGATACCATGCCAAGTTTCAACATTTTCACAGTTCATTTTGTAGTGATTTTCAATTTCACAGTCATTTAGCTCTCTAAGCAATTAGGTAAATGACTGAAAAACAACAAATGTAGTCAGAACATGTTGGAAATTGATGATGTTGCTTTGAATGCTGCATACTGAGCGCAAAAGAAGTCGGGAGTTCAAATAAGTTTAAAAAACATTGAAGTGCCCGTGTAACAGATGAGTTCTCCTCCGAAACCCAGATACTTCGAAAGAGATTGTCTAGTTTGTACACAAAGTGCGTCCAGTTTTTGCCGTGACCCTCTCTACTCTTTCGCACATGCTATGCGGGTGAAATGATGATACCATTCCAAGTTTCAACATTTTCATAGTTCATTTTGTAGTGATTTTCAATTTCACGGTCATTTAGCTCTCTAAACAATTAGGTAAATGACTGAAAACAGCAAATGTAGTCAGCACGTGTTGGAAATTGATGACGTCGCTTTGAATGCTGCATACTAAACACAAAAGAAGTCCGGAGTTCAAATAAGTTTAAAAAACATT
>NC_041380.1:427316359-427324813 GCF_002162155.2 Triticum dicoccoides
AGGTGAAATGATGATACCATGCCAAGTTTCAACATTTTCACAGTTCATTTTGTAGTGATTTTCAATTTCACGGTCATTTAGCTCTCTAAACAATTAGGTAAATGACTGAAAAACAACAAATAATGTCAGAACATGTTGGAAATTGATGACGTTGCTTTGAATGCTGCATACTGAATGCAAAAGAAGTCGGGAGTTCAAATAAGTTGAAAAAAAAATGAAGTGCCCGTGTGCGAGATGAGTTCTCGTCCGAAAGCCTCATACTCCGAAAGAGATTGTCCAGTTTGTACACGAAGTGCGTCCAGTTTTTGCCGTGACCCTCTCTACTCTTTCGCACATGCTATGCGGGTGAAATGATGATACCATGCCAAGTTTCAACATTTTCACAGTTCATTTTGTAGTGATTTTCAGTTTCACAGTCATTTAGCTCTCTAAACAATTAGGTAAATGACTAAAAAACAACAAATGTAGTCAGAACATGCTGGAAATTGATGACGTTGCTTTGAATGTTGCATACTGAACGCAAAAGAAGTCGGGAGTTCAAATAAGTTTTAAAAACATTGAAGTGCCCATGTAACAGATGAGTTCTCGTCCGAAACCCTGATACTCCGAAAGAGATTGTCCGGTTTGTACACAAAGTGCGTCTAGTTTTTGCCGTGACCCTCTCTACTCTTTCGCACATGCTATGCGGGTGAAATGATGATACCATGCCAAGTTTCAACATTTTCACATTTCATTTTGTAGTGATTTTCAATTTCACAGTCATTTAGCTCTCTAAACAATTAGGTAAATGACTAAAAAACAACAAATGTAGTCAGAACATGCTGGAAATTGATGACGTTGCTTTGAATGCTGCATACTGAACGCAAAAGAAGTCGGGAGTTCAAATAAGTTTTAAAAACATTGAAGTGCCCCTGTAACAGATGAGTTCTCGTCCGAAACCCTGATACTCCGAAAGAGATTGTCCGGTTTGTACACAAAGTGCGTCCAGTATTTGCCGTGACCCTCTCTACTCTTTCGCACATGCTATGCGGGTGAAATGATGATACCATTCCAAGTTTCAACATTTTCACAGTTCATTTTGTAGTGATTTTCAATTTCACGGTCATTTAGCTCTCTAAACAATTAGGTAAATGACTGAAAATAGCAAATGTAGTCAGAACATGTTGGAAATTGATGACGTCGCTTTGAATGCTGCATACTCAACACAAAAGAAGTCCGGAGTTCAAATAAGTTTAAAAAACATTGAAGTGCCCGTGTAATAGATGAGTTCTCGTCCGAAACCAAGATACTCCGAAAGAGATTGTCCAGTTTGTACACGAAGTGCGTCCAGTTTTTGCCGTGACCCTTTCTACTCTTTCGAACATGCTATGCGGGAGAAATGATGATACCATGCCAAGTTTCAACATTTTCACAGTTCATTTTGTAGTGATTTTCAATTTCACGGTCATTTAGCTCTCTAAACAATTAGGTAAATGACTGAAAAACAACAAATGATGTCAGAACATGTTGGAAATTGATGACGTCGCTTTGAATGCTGCATACTAAACACAAAAGAAGTCCGGAGTTCAAATAAGTTGAATAAAAATTGAAGTGCCCGTGTACGAGATGAGTTCTCGTCCGAAAGCCTCATACTCCGAAAGAGATTGTCCAGTTTGTACACGAAGTGCGTCCAGTTTTTGCCGTGACCTCTCTACTCTTTCGCACATGCTATGCGGGTGAAATGATGATACCATGCCAAGTTTCAACATTTTCACAGTTCATCTTGTAGTGATTTTCAATTTCACAGTCATTTAGCTCTCTAAACAATTAGGTAAATGACTAAAAAACAACAAATGTAGTCAGAACATGTTGGATATTGATGACGTTGCTTTGAATGCTGCATACTGAACGCAAAAGAAGTCGGGAGTTCAAATAAGTTTTAAAAACATTGAAGTGCCCATGTAACAGATGAGTTCTCGTCCGAAACCCTGATACTCCGAAAGAGATTGTCCAGTTTGTACACAAAGTGCGTCCAGTTTTTGCCGTGACCCTCTCTACTCTTTCGCACATGCTATGCGGGTGAAATGATGATACCATTCCAAGTTTCAACATTTTCACAGTTCATTTTGTAGTGATTTTCAATTTCACGGTCATTTAGCTCTCTAAACAATTAGGTAAATGACTAAAAACAGCAAATGTAGTCAGAACATGTTGGAAATTGATGACGTCGCTTTGAATGCTGCATACTAAACACAAAAGACGTCCGGAGTTCAAATAAGTTTAAAAAACATTGAAGTGCCCGTGTAATAGATGAGTTCTCGTCCGAAACCCAGATACTCCAAAAGAGATTGTCCAGTTTGTACACGAAGTGCGTCCAGTTTTTGCCGTGACCCTCTCTACTCTTTCGAACATGATATGCAGGTGAAATGATGATACCATGCCAAGTTTCAACATTTTCACAGTTCATTTTGTAGTGATTTTCAATTTCACGGTCATTTAGCTCTCTAAACAATTAGGTAAATGACTGAAAAACAACAAATAATGTCAGAACATGTTGGAAATTGATGATGTTGCTTTGAATGCTGCATACTGAATGCAAAAGAAGTCGGGAGTTCAAATAAGTTTTAAAAACATTGAAGTGCCCATGTAACAGATGAGTTCTCGTCCGAAACCCTGATACTCCGAAAGAGATTGTCCAGTTTGTACACGAAGTGCGTCCAGTTTTTGCTGTGACCCTCTCTACTCTTTCGCACATGCTATGCGGGTGAAATGATGATACCATTCCAAGTTTCAACATTTTCACAGTTCATTTTGTAGTGATTTTCAACTTCACGGTCATTTAGCTCTCTAAACAATTAGGTAAATGACTGAAAACAGCAAATGTAGTCAGAACATGCTGGAAATTGATGACGTCGCTTTGAATGCTGCATTCTAAACACAAAAGAAGTCCGTAGTTAAAATAAGTTTAGAAAACATTGAAGTGCCCGTGTAACAGATGAGTTCTCGTCCGAAACCCTGATACTCCGAAAGAGATTGTCCAGTTTGTACACGAAGTGCGTCCAGTTTTTGCCGTGATCCTCTCTACTCTTTCACACATGCTATGCGGGAGAAATGATGATACCATGCCAAGTTTCAACATTTTCACAGTTCATTTTGTAGTGATTTTCAATTTCACGATCATTTAGCTCTCTAAACAATTACGTAAATGACTGAAAAACAACAAATGATGTCAGAACATGTTGGAAATTGATGACATCGCTTTGAATGCTGCATACTAAACACAAAAGAAGTCCGGAGTTCAAATAAGTTGAAAAAAAATTGAAGTGCCCGTGTACGAGATGAGTTCTCGTCCGAAAGCCTCATACTCCGAAAGAGATTGTCCAGTTTGTACACGAAGTGTGTTCAGTTTTTGCCGTGACCCTCTCTACTCTTTCGCACATGCCATGCGGGTGAAATGATGATACCATACCAAGTTTCAACATTTTCACAGTTCATTTTGTAGTGATTTTCAATTTCACAGTCATTTAGCTCTCTGAACAATTAGGTAAATGACTGAAAAACAACGAATGTAGTCAGAACATGTTGGAAATTTATGAGGTTGCTTTGAATGCTGCATACTGAACGCAAAAGAAGTAAGGAGTTCAAATAAGTTTTAAAAACATTGAAGTGCCCATGTAACAGATGAGTTCTCGTCCGAAACCCTGATACTCCGAAAGAGATTGTCCAGTTTGTACACAAAGTGCGTCCAGTTTTTGCCGTGACCCTCTCTACTCTTTCGCACATGCTATGCGGGTGAAATGATGATACCATTCCAAGTTTCAACATTTTCACAGTTCATTTTGTAGTGATTTTCAATTTCACGGTCATTTAGCTCTCTAAACAATTAGGTAAATGACTGAAAACAGCAAAAGTAGTCAAAACATGTTGGAAATTGATGACGTCGCTTTGAATGCTGCATACTAAACACAAAAGAAGTCCGGAGTTCAAATAAGTTTAAAAAACATTGAAGTGCCTGTGTAATAGATGAGTTCTCGTCCGAAACCCAGATACTCCAAAAGAGATTGTCTAGTTTGTACACGAAGTGCGTCCAGTTTTTGCCGTGACCCTCTCTACTCTTTCGAACATGCTATGCAGGTGAAATGATGATACCATGCCAAGTTTCAACATTTTCACAGTTCATTTTGTAGTGATTTTCAATTTCATGGTCATTTAGCTCTCTAAACAATTAGGTAAATGACTGAAAAACAACAAATAATGTCAGAACATGTTGGAAATTGATGATGTTGCTTTGAATGCTGCATACTGAATGCAAAAGAAGTCGGGAGTTCAAATAAGTTTTAAAAACATTGAAGTGCCCATGTAACAGATGAGTTCTCGTCCGAAACCCTGATACTCCGAAAGAGATTGTCCAATTTGTAGACGAAGTGCGTCCAGTTTTTGCCGTGACCCTCTCTACTCTTTCGCACATGCTATGCAGGTGAAATGATGATACCATTCCAAGTTTCAACATTTTCACAGTTCATTTTGTAGTGATTTTCAATTTCACGGTCATTTAGCTCTCTAAACAATTAGGTAAATGACTAAAAACAGCAAATGTAGTCAAAACATGTTGGAAATTGATGACGTCGCTTTGAATGCTGCATACTAAACACAAAAGAAGTCCGGAGTTCAAATAAGTTTAAAAAACATTGAAGTGCCCGTGTAATAGATGAGTTCTCGTCCGAAACCCAGATACTCCAAAAGAGATTGTCCAGTTTGTACACGAAGTGCGTCCAGTTTTTGCCGTGACCCTCTCTACTCTTTCGAACATGCTATGCAGGTGAAATGATGATACCATGCCAAGTTTCAACATTTTCACAGTTCATTTTGTAGTGATTTTCAATTTCACGGCCATTTAGCTCTCTAAACAATTAGGTAAATGACTGAAAAACAACAAATAATGTCAGAACATGTTGGAAAGTGATGATGTTGCTTTGAATGCTGCATACTGAATGCAAAAGAAGTCGGGAGTTCAAATAAGTTTTAAAAACATTGAAGTGCCCATGTAACAGATGAGTTCTCGTCCGAAACCCTGATACTCCGAAAGAGATTGTCCAGTTTGTACACAAAGTGCGTCCAGTTTTTGCCGTGACCCTCTCTACTCTTTCCCACGTGCTATGCGGGTGAAATGATGATACCATTCCAAGTTTCAACATTTTCACAGTTCATTTTGTAGTGATTTTCAATTTCACGGTCATTTAGCTCTGTAAACAATTAGGTAAATGACTGAAAACAGCAAATGTAGTCAAAACATGTTGGAAATTGATGACGTCGCTTTGAATGCTGCATACTAAACACAAAAGAAGTCCGGAGTTCAAATAAGTTTAAAAAACATTGAAGTGCCCGTGTAATAGAGGAGTTCTCGTCTGAAACCCAGATACTCCAAAGGAGATTGTCCAGTTTGTACACGAAGTGCGTCCAGTTTTTGCCGTGACCCTCTCTACTCTTTCGAACATGCTATGCAGGTGAAATGATGATACCATGCCAAGTTTCAACATTTTCACAGTTCATTTTGTAGTGATTTTCAATTTCACGGTCATTTAGCTCTCTAAACAATTAGGTAAATGACTGAAAAACAACAAATAATGTCAGAACATGTTGGAAATTGATGATGTTGCTTTGAATGCTGCATACTGAATGCAAAAGAAGTCGGGAGTTCAAATAAGTTTTAAAAACATTGAAGTGCCCATGTAACAGATGAGTTCTCGTCCGAAACCCTGATACTCCGAAAGAGATTGTCCAATTTGTACACGAAGTGCGTCCAGTTTTTGCCGTGACCCTCTCTACTCTTTCGCACATGCTATGCGGGTGAAATGATGATACCATTCCAAGTTTCAACATTTTCACAGTTCATTTTGTAGTGATTTTCAATTTCACGGTCATTTAGCTCTCTAAACAATTAGGTAAATGACTGAAAACAGCAAATGTAGTCAGAACATGTTGGAAATTGATGACGTTGCTTTGAATGCTGCATACTAAACACAAAAGAAGTCCGTAGTTAAAATAAGTTTAAAAAACATTGAAGTGCCCGTGTAACAGATGAGTTCTCGTCCGAAACCCTGATACTCCGAAAGAGATTGTCCAGTTTGTACACGAAGTGCGTCCAGCTTTTGCCGTGACCCTCTCTACTCTTTCGCACATGCTATGCGGGAGAAATGATGATACCATGCCAAGTTTCAACATTTTCACAGTTCGTTTTGTAGTGATTTTCAATTTCACGGTCATTTAGCTCTCTAAACAATTAGGTAAATGACTGAAAAACAACGAATGTAGTCAGAACATGTTGGAAATTTATGAGGTTGCTTTGAATGCTGCATACTGAACGCAAAAGAAGTCAGGAGTTCAAATAAGTTTTAAAAACATTGAAGTGCCCATGTAACAGATGAGTTCTCGTCCGAAACCCTGATACTCCGAAAGAGATTGTCCAGTTTGTACACAAAGTGCGTCCAGTTTTTGCCGTGACCCTCTCTACTCTTTCGCACATGCTATGCGGGTGAAATGATGATACCATTACAAGTTTCAACATTTTCACAGTTCATTTTGTAGTGATTTTCAATTTCACGGTCATTTAGCTCTCTAAACAATTAGGTAAATGACTGAAAACAGGAAATGTAGTCAGAACATGTTGGAAATTGCTGACGTCGCTTTGAATGCTGCATACTAAACACAAAAGAAGTCCGGAGTTCAAATAAGTATAAAAACATTGAAGTGCCCGTGTAATAGATGAGTTCTCGTCCGAAACCGAGATACTCCAAAAGAGATTGTCCAGTTTGTACACGAAGTGCGTCTAGTTTTTGCCGTGACCCTCTCTACTCTTTCGAACATGCTATGCAGGTGAAATGATGATACCATGCCAAGTTTCAACATTTTCACAGTTCATTTTGTAGTGATTTTCAATTTCACGGTCATTTAGCTCTCTAAACAATTAGGTAAATGACTGAAAAACAACAAATAATGTCAGAACATGTTGGAAATTGATGATGTTGCTTTGAATGCTGCATACTGAACGCAAAAGAAGTCGGGAGTTCAAATAAGTTTTAAAAACATTGAAGTGCCCATGTAACAGATGAGTTCTCGTCCGAAACCCTGATACTCCGAAAGAGATAGTGCTGTTTGTACACGAAGTGCGTCCAGTTTTTGCCGTGACCCTCTCTACTCTTTCGAACATGCTATGCAGGTGAAATGATGATACCATGCCAAGTTTTAACATTTTCACAGTTCATATTGTAGTGATTTTCAATTTCACGGTCATCTAGCTCTCTAAACAATTAGGTAAATGACTGAAAAACAACAAATAATGTCAGAACATGTTGGAAATTGATGATGTTGCTTTGAATGCTGCATACTGAATGCAAAAGAAGTCGGGAGTTCAAATAAGTTTTAAAAACATTGAAGTGCCCATGTAACAGATGAGTTCTCGTCCGAAACCCTGATACTCCGAAAGAGATTATCCAATTTGTACACGAAGTGCGTCCAGTTTTTGCCGTGACCCTCTCTACTCTTTCGCACATGCTATGCGGGTGAAATGATGATACCATTCCAAGTTTCAACATTTTCACAGTTCATTTTGTAGTGATTTTCAATTTCACGGTCATTTAGCTCTCTAAACAATTAGGTAAATGACTGAAAACAGCAAATGTAGTCAGAACATGTTGGAAATTGATGACGTCGCTTTGAATGCTGCATACTAAACACAAAAGAAGTCCGTAGTTAAAATAAGTTTAATAAACATTGAAGTGCCCGTGTAACAGATGAGTTCTCGTCCGAAACCCTGATACTCCGAAAGAGATTGTCCAGTTTGTACACGAAGTGCGTCCAGTTGTTGCCGTGACCCTCTCTACTCTTTCGCACATGCTATGCGGGAGAAATGATGATACCATGCCAAGTTTCAACATTTTCACAGTTCGTTTTGTAGTGATTTTCAATTTCACGGTCATTTAGCTCTCTAAACAATTAGGTAAATGACTGAAAAACAACAAATGATGTCAGAACATGTTGGAAATTTATGACGTCGCTTTGAATGCTGCATACTAAACACAAAAGACGTCCGGAGTTCAAATAAGTTTTAAAAACATTGAAGTGCCCATGTAACAGATGAGTTCTCGTCCGAAACCCTGATACTCCGAAAGAGATTGTGCTGTTTGTACACGAAGTGCGTCCAGTTTTTGCTGTGACCCTCTCTACTCTTTCGCACATGCTATGCGGGTGAAATGATGATACCATTCCAAGTTTCAACATTTTGACAGTTCATTTTGTAGTGATTTTCAATTTCACGGTCATTTAGCTCTCTAAACAATTAGGTAAATGACTGAAAACAACAAATGTAGTCAGAACATGTTGGAAATTGATGGCGTCTCTTTGAATGCTGCATACTAAACACAAAAGAAGTCCGTAGTTAAAATAAGTTTAAAAAACATTGAAGTGCCCGTGTAACAG
>NC_041380.1:427325339-427326133 GCF_002162155.2 Triticum dicoccoides
CAATTAGGTAAATGACTGAAAAACAACAAATGATGTCAGAACATGTTGGAAATTGATGACGTCGCTTTGAATGCTGCATACTAAACACAAAAGATGTCCGGAGTTCAAATAAGTTGAAACAAAATTGAAGTGCCCGTGTACGAGATGAGTTCTCGTCCGAAAGCCTCATACTCCGAAAGAGATTGTCCAGTTTGTACACGAAGTGCGTCCAGTTTTTGCCGTGACCCTCTCTACTCTTTCGCACATGCCACGCGGGTGAAATGATGATACCATACCAAGTTTCAACATTTTCACAGTTCATTTTGTAGTGATTTTCAATTTCACAGTCATTTAGCTCTCTAAACAATTAGGTAAATGACTGAAAACAACGAATGTAGTCAGAACATGTTGGAAATTTATGAGGTTGCTTTGAATGCTGCATACTGAACGCAAAAGAAGTCAGGAGTTCAACTAAGTTTTAAAAACATTGAAGTGCCCATGTAACAGATGAGTTCTCGTCCGAAACCCTGATACTCCGAAAGAGATTGTCCAGTTTGTACACGAAGTGCGTCCAGTTTTTGCCGTGACCCTCTCTACTCTTTCGCACATGCTATGCGGGTGAAATGATGATACCATTCCAAGTTTCAACATTTTCACAGTTCATTTTATAGTGATTTTCAATTTCACGGTCATTTAGCTCTCTAAACAATTAGGTAAATGACTGAAAACATCAAATGTAGTCAGAACATGTTGGAAATTGATGACGTCGCTTTGAATGCTGCATACTAAACAGAAAAGAAGTCCGGAGTTCAAGT
>NC_041380.1:427327550-427330303 GCF_002162155.2 Triticum dicoccoides
AACAAATGATGTCAGAACATGTTGGAAATTGATGACGTCGCTTTGAATGCTGCATACTAAACACAAAAGAAGTCCGGAGTTCAAATAAGTTTAAAAAAAATTGAAGTGCCCGTGTACGAGATGAGTTCTCGTCCGAAAGCCTCATACTCCGAAAGAGATTGTCCAGTTTGTACACGAAGTGCGTCCAGTTTTTGCCGTGACCCTCTCTACTCTTTCGCACATGCCATGCGGGTGAAATGATGATACCATACCAAGTTTCAACATTTTCACAGTTCATTTTGTAGTGATTTTCAATTTCACAGTCATTTAGCTCTCTAAACAATTAGGTAAATGACTGAAAAACAACGAATGTAGTCAGAACATGTTGGAAATTTATGAGGTTGCTTTGAATGCTGCATACTGAACGCAAAAGAAGTCAGGAGTTCAAATAAGTTTTAAAAACATTGAAATGCCCATGTAACAGATGAGTTCTCGTCCGAAACCGTGATACTCCGAAAGAGATTGTCCAGTTTGTACACAAAGTGCGTCCAGTTTTTGCCGTGACCCTCTCTACTCTTTCGCACATGCTATGCGGGTGAAATGATGATACCATTCCAAGTTTCAACATTTTCACAGTTCATTTTGTAGTGATTTTCAATTTCACGGTCATTTAGCTCTCTAAACAATTAGGTAAATGACTGAAAACATCAAATGTAGTCAGAACATGTTGGAAATTGATGACGTCGCTTTGAATACTGCATACTAAACAGAAAAGAAGTCCGGAGTTCAAGTAAGTTTGAAAAACATTGAAGTGCCCGTGTAACAGATGAGTTCTCGTCCGAAACCCTGATACTCCGAAAGAGATTGTCCAGTTTGTACACGAAGTGCGTCCAGTTTTTGCCCTGACCCTCTCTACTCTTTCGCACATGCTATGCGGGTGAAATGATGATACCATGCCAAGTTTAAACATTTTCACAGTTCATTTTGTAGTGATTTTCAATTTCACGGTGATTTAGCTCTCTAAACAATTAGGTAAATGACTGAAAAACAACAAATAATGTCAGAACATGTTGGAAATTGATGACGTCACTTTGAATGCTACATACTAAACACAAAAGAAGTCCGGAGTTCAAATAAGTTGAAAAACATTGAAGTGCCCGTGTACCAGATGAGTTCTCGTCCGAAAGCCTCATACTCCGAAAGAGATTGTCCAGTTTGTACACGAAGTGCGTCCAATTTTGGCCGTGACCCTCTCTACTCTTTCGCACATGCCATGCGGGTGAAATGATGATACCATACCAAGTTTCAACATTTTCACAGTTCATTTTGTAGTGATTTTCAATTTCACGGTCATTTAGCTCTCTAAACAATTAGGTAAATGACTGAAAAACAACAAATGTAGTCAAAACATGTTGGAAATTGATGATGTTGCTTTGAACGCTGCATACTGAACGCAAAAGAAGTCGGGAGTTCAAATAAGTTTTAAAAACATTGAAGTGCCCATGTAACAGATGAGTTCTCGTCCGAAACCCTGATACTCCGAAAGAGATTGTCCAGTTTGTACACAAAGTGCGTCCAGTTTTTGCCGTGACCCTCTCTACTCTTTCGCACATGCTATGCGGGTGAAATGATGATACCATTCCAAGTTTCAACATTTTCACAGTTCATTTTGTAGTGATTTTCAATTTCACGGTCATTTAGCTCTCTAAACAATTAGGTAAATGACTGAAAACATCAAATGTAGTCAGAACATGTTGGAAATTGATGACGTCGCTTTGAATGCTGCATACTAAACAGAAAAGAAGTCCGGAGTTCAAGTAAGTTTGAAAAACATTGAAGTGCCCGTGTAACAGATGAGTTCTCGTCCGAAACCCTGATACTCCGAAAGAGATTGTCCAGTTTGTACACGAAGTGCGTCCAGTTTTTGCCCTGACCCTCTCTACTCTTTCACACATGCTATGCGGGTGAAATGATGATACCATGCCAAGTTTAAACATTTTCACAGTTCATTTTGTAGTGATTTTCAATTTCACAGTGATTAAGCTCTCTAAACAATTAGGTAAATGACTGAAAAATAACAAATGATGTCAGAACATGTTGGAAATTGATGACGTCGCTTTGAATGCTGCATACTAAACACAAAAGAAGTCCGGAGTTCAAATAAGTTGAAAAAAAATTGAAGTGCCCGTGTACGAGATGAGTTCTCGTCCGAAAGCCTCATACGCCGAAAGAGATTGCCCAGTTTGTACACGAAGTGCGTCCAGTTTTTGCCGTGACCCTCTCTACTCTTTTGCACTTGCTATGCGGGTGAAATGATGATACCATGCCAAGTTTCAACATTTTCACAGTTCATTTTGTAGTGATTTTCAATTTCACGGTCATTTAGCTCTCTCAACAATTAGGTAAATGACTGAAAAACAACGAATGTAGTCAGAACATGTTGGAAATTGATGACGTTGCTTTGAATGCTGCATCCTGAACGCAAAAGAAGTTGGGAGTTCAAATAAGTTTTAAAAACATTGAAGTGCCCATGTAACAGATGAGTTCTCGTCCGAAACCCTGATACTCCGAAAGAGATTGTCCAGTTTGTACACAAAGTGCGTCCAGTTTTTGCCGTGACCCTCTCTTCTCTTTCGCACATGCTATGCGGGTGAAATGATGATACCATTCCAAGTTTCAACATTTTCACAGTTTATTTTGTAGTGATTTTCAATTTCACGGTCATTTAGCTCTCTAAACAATTAGGTAAATGACTAAAAACATCAAATGTAGTC
>NC_041380.1:427331081-427340461 GCF_002162155.2 Triticum dicoccoides
GTTGGAAATTGATGACGTCGCTTCGAATGCTGCATACTAAACAGAAAAGAAGTCCGGAGTTCAAGTAAGTTTGAAAAACATTGAAGTGCCCGTGTAACAGATGAGTTCTCGTCGGAAACCCTGATACTCCGAAAGGGATTGTCCAGTTTGTACACAAAGTGCGTCCAGTTTTTGCCGTGACCCTCTCTACTCTTTCGCACATGCTATGCGGGTGAAATGATGATACCACTCCAAGTTTCAACATTTTCACAGTTCATTTTGTAGTGATTTTCAATTTCACGGTCATTTAGCTCTCTAAACAATTAGGTAAATGACTGAAAACAGCAAATGTAGTCAGAACATGTTGGAAATTGATGACGTCGCTTCGAATGCTGCATACTAAACAGAAAAGAAGTCCGGAGTTCAAGTAAGTTTGAAAAACATTGAAGTGCCCATGTAACAGATGAGTTCTCGTTTGAAACCCTGATACTCCGAAAGAGATTGTCCAGTTTGTACACGAAGTGCGTCCAGTTTTTGCCGTGACCCTCTCTACTCTTTCGCACATGCTATGCGGGTGAAATGATGATACCATGCCAAGTTTCAACATTTTCACAGTTCATTTTGTAGTGATTTTCAATTTCAAAGTGATTTAGCTCTCTAAACAATTAGGTAAATGACTGAAAAACAACAAATGATGTCAGAACATGTTGGAAATTAATGACGTCGCTTTGAATGCTGCATACTAAACACAAGAGAAGTCCGGAGTTCAAATAAGTTTAAAAAACATTGAAGTGCCCGTGTACCAGATGAGTTCTCGTCCGAAAGCCTCATACTCCGAAAGAGATTGTCCAGTTTGTACACGAAGTGCGTCCAGTTTTTGCCGTGACCCTCTCTACTCTTTTGCACTTGCTATGCGGGTGAAATGTTGATACCATTCCAAGTTTCAACATTTTCACAGTTCATTTTGTAGTGATTTTCAATTTCACAGTCATTTAGCTCTCTAAACAATTAGGTAAATGACTGAAAATAGCAAAGTAGTTAGAACATGTTGGAAATTGATGACGTCGCTTTGAATGCTGCATACTAAACACAAAAGAAGTCTGGAGTTCAAATAAGTTTAAAAAACATTGAAGTGCCCGTGTAATAGATGAGTTCTCGTCCGAAACCCAGATACTCCGAAGGAGATTGTCCAGTTTGTACACGAAGTGCGTCCAGTTTTTGCCGTGACCCTCTCTACTCTTTAGAACATGCTATGCGGGAGAAATGATGATACCATGCCAAGTTTCAACATTTTCACAGTTCATTTTGTAGTGATTTTCAATTTCATGGTCATTTAACTCTCTAAACAATTAGGTAAATGACTGAAAAACAACAAATGTAGTTAGAACATGTTGGAAATTGACGACGTTGCTTTGAATGCTGCATACTGAACACAAAAGAAGTCCGGAGTTCAAATAAGTTTAAAAAACATTGAAGTGCCCGTGTACCAGATGAGTTCTCGTCCGGAAGCCTCATACTCCGAAAAAGATTGTCCAGTTTGTACACGAAGTGCGTCCAGTTTTTGCCGTGACCCTCTCTACTATTTCGCACTTGCTATGTGGGTGAAATGATGATACCATGCCAAGTTTCAACATTTTCACAGTTCATTTTGTAGTGATTTTCAATTTCACGGTCATTTAGCTCTCTCAACAATTAGGTAAATGACTGAAAAACAACAAATGTAGTCAGAACATGTTGGAAATTGATGACGTTGCTTTGAATGTTGCATACTGAACGCAAAAGAAGTCGGGAGTTCAAATAAGTTTTAAAAACATTGAAGTGCCCATGTAACAGATGAGTTCTCGTCCGAAACCCTGATACTCCGAAAGAGATTGTCCAGTTTGTACACAAAGTGTGTCCAGTTTTTGCCGTGACCCTCTCTACTCTTTCGCACATGCTATGCGGGTGAAATGATGATACCATTCCAAGTTTCAACATTTTCACAGTTCATTTTGTAGTGATTTTCAATTTCACGGTCATTTAGCTCTCTAAACAATTAGGTAAATGACTAAAAACATCAAATGTAGTCAGAACATGTTGGAAATTGATGACGTCGCTTTGAATGCTGCATACTAAACAGAAAAGAAGTCCGGAGTTCAAGTAAGTTTAAAAAACATTGAAGTGCCCGTGTAACAGATGAGTTCTCGTCCGAAACCCTGATACTCCGAAAGGGATTGTCCAGTTTGTACACAAAGTGCGTCCAGTTTTTGCCGTGACCCTCTCTACTCTTTCGCACATGCTATGCGGGTGAAATGATGATACCATTCCAAGTTTCAACATTTTCACAGTTCATTTTGTAGTGATTTTCAATTTCACGGTCATTTAGCTCTCTAAACAATTAGGTAAATGACTGAAAACAGCAAATGTAGTCAGAACATGTTGGAAATTGATGACGTCGCTTCGAATGCTACATACTAAACAGAAAAGAAGTCCGGAGTTCAAGTAAGTTTGAAAAACATTGAAGTGCCCGTGTAACAGATGAGTTCTCGTCCGAAACCCTGATACTCCGAAAGAGATTGTCCAGTTTGTACACGAAGTGCGTCCAGTTTTTGCCGTGACCCTCTCTACTCTTTCGCACATGCTATGCGGGTGAAATGATGATACCATGCCAAGTTTCAACATTTTCATAGTTCATTTTGTAGTGATTTTCAATTTCACAGTGATTTAGCTCTCTAAACAATTAGGTAAATGACTTAAAAACAACAAATGATGTCAGAACATGTTGGAAATTAATGACGTCGCTTTGAACGCTGTATACTAAACACAAGAGAAGTCCGGAGTTCAAATAAGTTTAAAAAACATTGAAGTGCCCGTGTACCAGATGAGTTCTCGTCCGAAAGCCTCATACTCCGAAAGAGATTGTCCAGTTTGTACACGAAGTGCGTCCAGTTTTTGCCGTGACCCTCTCTACTCTTTCGCACTTGCTATGCGGGTGAAATGTTGATACCATTCCAAGTTTCAACATTTTCACAGTTCATTTTGTAGTGATTTTCAATTTCACGGTCATTTAGCTCTCTAAACAATTAGGTAAATGACTGAAAAACAACAAATGTAGTTAGAACATGTTGGAAATTGACGACGTCGCTTTGAATGCTGCATACTGAACACAAAAGAAGACCGGAGTTCAAATAAGTTTAAAAAACATTGAAGTTCCCGTGTACCAGATGAGTTCTCGTCCGGAAGCCTCATACTCCGAAAAAGATTGTCCAGTTTGTACACGAAGTGTGTCCAGTTTTTGCCGTGACCCTCTGTACTCTTTCGCACTTGCTATGAGGGTGAAATGATGATACCATTCCAAGTTTCAACATTTTCACAGTTCATTTTGTAGTGATTTTCAATTTCACGGTCATTTAGCTCTCTCAACAATTAGGTAAATGACTGAAAAACAACAATTGTAGTCAGAACATGTTGGAAATTGATGACGTTGCTTTGAATGCTGCATACTGAACGCAAAAGAAGTCGGGAGTTCAAATAAGTTTTAAAAACATTGAAGTGCCCATGTAACAGATGAGTTCTCGTCCGAAACCCTGATACTCCGAAAGAGATTGTCCAGTTTGTACACAAAGTGCGACCAGTTTTTGCTGTGACCCTCTCTACTCTTTCGCACATGCTATGCGGGTGAAATGATGATACCATTCCAAGTTTCAACATTTTCACAGTTCATTTTGTAGTGATTTTCAATTTCACGGTCATTTAGCTCTCTAAACAATTAGGTAAATGACTGAAAATAGCAAATGTAGTCAGAACATGTTGGAAATTGATGACGTCGCTTTGAATGCTGCATACTAAACACAAAAGAAGTCCGGAGTTCAAATAAGTTTAAAAAACAATTAATTGCCCGTGTAACAGATGAGTTCTCGTCCGAAACCCTGATACTCCGAAAGAGATTGTCCAGTTTGTACACAAAGTGCGTCCAGTTTTTGCAGTGACCCTCTCTACTCTTTCGCACATGCTATGCGGGTGAAATGATGATACCATTCCAAGTTTCAACATTTTCACAGTTCATTTTGTAGTGATTTTCAATTTCACGGTCATTTAGCTCTCTAAACAATTAGGTAAATGACTGAAAACAGCAAATGTAGTCAGAACATGTTGGAAATTGATGACGTTGCTTCGAATGCTACATACTAAACAGAGAAGAAGTCCGGAGTTCAAGTAAGTTTGAAAAACATTGAAGTGCCCGTGTAACAGATGAGTTCTCGTCCGAAACCCTGATACTCCGAAAGAGATTGTCTAGTTTGTACACGAAGTGCATCCAGTTTTTGCCGTGACCCTCTCTACTCTTTCGCACATGCTATGCGGGTGAAATGATGACACCATGCCAAGTTTCAACATTTTCACAGTTCATTTTGTAGTGATTTTCAATTTCACAGTGATTTAGCTCTCTAAACAATTAGGTAAATGACTGAAAAACAACAAATGATGTCAGAACATGTTGGAAATTAATGACGTCGCTTTGAATGCTGTAAACTAAACACAAGAGAAGTCCGGAGTTCAAATAAGTTTAAAAAACATTGAAGTGCCCGTGTACCAGATGAGTTCTCGTCCGAAAGCCTCATACTCCGAAAGAGATTGTCCAGTTTGTACACGAAGTGCGTCCAGTTTTTGCCGTGACCCTCTCTACTCTTTCGCACTTGCTATGCGGGTGAAATGTTGATACCATTCCAAGTTTCAACATTTTCACAGTTCATTTTGTAGTGATTTTCAATTTCACAATCATTTAGCTCTCTAAACAATTAGGTAAATGACTGAAAATAGCAAATGTAGTTAGAACATGTTGGAAATTGATGACGTCACTTTGAATGCTGCATACTAAACACAAAAGAAGTCCGGAGTTCAAATAAGTTTAAAAAAATTGAAGTGCCCGTGTAATAGATGAGTTCTCGTCCGAAACCCAGATACTCCGAAAAAGATTGTCCAGTTTGTACATGAAGTGCGTCCAGTTTTTGCCGTGACCCTCTCTACTCTTTAGAACATGCTATGCGGGAGAAATGATGATACCATGCCAAGTTTCAACATTTTCACAGTTCATTTTGTAGTGATTTTCAATTTCATGGTCATTTAGCTCTCTAAACAATTAGGTAAATGACTGAAAAACAACAAATGTAGTTAGAACATGTTGGAAATTGACGACGTCGCTTTGAATGCTGCATACTGAACACAAAAGAAGTCCGGAGTTCAAATAAGTTTAAAAAACATTGAAGTGCCCGTGTACCAGATGAGTTCTCGTCCGGAAGCCTCATACTCCGAAAAAGATTGTCCAGTTTGTACACGAAGTGCGTCCAGTTTTTGCCGTGACCCTCTGTACTCTTTCGCACTTGCTATGAGGGTGAAATGATGATACCATGCCAAGTTTCAACATTTTCACAGTTCATTTTGTAGTGATTTTCAATTTCACGGTCATTTAGCTCTCTCAACAATTAGGTAAATGACTGAAAAACAACAAATGATGTCAGAACATGTTGGAAATTGATGACGTTGCTTTGAATGCTGCATACTGAACGCAAAAGAAGTCGGGAGTTCAAATAAGTTTTAAAAACATTGAAGTGCCCATGTAACAGATGAGTTCTCGTCCGAAACCCTGATACTCCGAAAGAGATTGTCCAGTTTGTACACAAAGTGCGACCAGTTTTTGCTGTGACCCTCTCTACTCTTTCGCATATGCTATGCGGGTGAAATGATGATACCATTCCAAGTTTCAACATTTTCACAGTTCATTTTGTAGTGAATTTCAATTTCACGGTCATTTAGCTCTCTAAACAATTAGGTAAATGACTGAAAATAGCAAATGTAGTCGGAACATGTTGGAAATTGATGACGTCGCTTTGAATGCTGCATACTAAACACAAAAGAAGTCCGGAGTTCAAATAAGTTTAAAAAACAATTAATTGCCCGTGTAACAGATGAGTTCTCGTCCGAAACCCTGATACTCCGAAAGAGATTGTCCAGTTTGTACACGAAGTGCGTCCAGTTTTTGCCGTGACCCTCTCTACTCTTTCGCACATGCTATGCAGGAGAAATGATGATACCATGCCAAGTTTCAACATTTTCACAGGTCATTTTGTAGTGATTTTCAATTTCACGGTCATTTAGCTCTCTAAACAATTAGGTAAATGACTGAAAAACAACAAATGATGTCAGAACATGTTGGAAATTGATGACATCGCTTTGAATGCTGCATACTGAACACAAAGGAAGTCCGGAGTTCAAATAAGTTTAATAAACATTGAAGTGCGCGTGTACCAGATGAGTTCTCGTCCAGAAGCCTCATACTCCGAAAGAGATTGTCCAGTTTGTACACGAAGTGCGTCCAGTTTTTGCCGTGACCCTCTCTACTCTTTCGCACATGCTATGCGGGTGAAATGATGATACCATGCCAAGTTTAAACATTTTCACAGTTCATTTTGTAGTGATTTTCAATTTCACAGTCATTTAGCTCTCTAAACAATTAGGTAAATGACTGAAAAACAACAAATGTAGTCAGAACATGTTGGAAATTGATGACGTCGCTTTGAATGCTGCATACTAAACAGAAAAGAAGTCCGGAGTTCAAGTAAGTTTGAGAAACATTGAAGTGCCCGTGTAACAGATGAGTTCTCGTCCGAAACCCTGATACTCCGAAAGAGATTGTCCAGTTTGTACACGAAGTGCGTCCAGTTTTTGCCGTGACCCTCTCTACTCTTTCGCACATGCTATGCGGGTGAAATGATGATACCATGCCAAGTTTCAACATTTTCACAGTTCATTTGGTAGTGATTTTCAATTTCACAGTCATTTAGCTCTCTAAACAATTAGGTAAATGACTGAAAAACAACAAATGTAGTCAGAACATGTTGGAAATTGATGACGTTGCTTTCAGTGCTGCATACTGAACACAAAAGAAGTCGGGAGTTCAAATAAGTTTTAAAAACATTGAAATGCCCATGTAACAGATGAGTTCTCGTCCGAAACCCTGATACTCCGAAAGAGATTGTCCAGTTTGTACACGAAGTGCGTCCAGTTTTTGCCGTGACCCTCTCTACTCTTTCGCACATGCTATGGGGTTGAAATGATGATACCATGCCAAGTTTCAACATTTTCACAGTTCATTTTGTAGTGATTTTCAATTTCATGGTCATTTAGCTCTCTAAACAAATAGGTAAATGACTGAAAAACAACAAATGATGTCAGAACATGTTGGAAATTGATGACGTCGCTTTGAATGCTGTATACTAAACACAAAAGAAGTCCGGAGTTCAAATAAGTTTAAAAAACATTGAAGTGCCCATGTACCAGATGAGTTCTCGTCCGAAACCCTGATAAACCAAAAGAGATTGTCCAGTTTGTACACGAAGTGCGTCCAGTTTTTGCCGTGACCCTCTCTACTCTTTCGCACATGCTATGCGGGTGAAATGATGATACCATGCCAAGTTTCAACATTTTCACAGTTCATTTTGTAGTGATTTTCAGTTTCACGGTCATTTAGCTCTCTAAACAATTAGGTAAATGACTGAAAAACAACAAATGTAGTTAGAACATGTTGGAAATTGATGACGTCGCTTTGAATGCTGCATACTGAACACAAAAGAAGTCCGGAGTTCAAATAAGTTTAAAAAACATTGAAGTGCCCGTGTACCAGATGAGTTCTCGTCCGGAAGCCTCATACTCCGAAAGAGATTGTCCAGTTTGTACACAAAGTGCGTCCAGTTTTTGTTGTGACCCTCTCTACTCTTTCGCACATGGTATGCGGGTGAAATGATGATACCATGCCAAGTTTCAATATTTTCACAGTTCATTTTGTAGTGATTTTCAATTTCACAGTCATTTAGCTCTCTAAACAATTAGGTAAATGACTAAAAAACAACAAATGATGTCAGAACATGTTGGAAATTGATGACGTCGCTTTGAGTGCTGCATACTAAACACAAAAGAAGTCCGGAGTTCAAATAAGTTGAAAAAACATTGAAGTGCCCGTGTACCAGATGAGTTCTCGTCCGAAAGCCTCATACTCTGAAAGAGATTGTCCAGTTTGTACACGAAGTGCGTCCAGTTTTTGCCATGACCCTCTCTACTCTTTTGCACATGCTATGCGGGTGAAATGACGATACCATTCCAAGTTTCAACATTTTCACAGTTCATTTTGTAGTGATTTTCAATTTCACAGTCATTTAGCTCTCTAAAAAATTAAGTAATTGACTGAAAAACAACAAATGTAGTCAGAACATGTTGGAAATTGATGATGTTGCTTTAAATGCTGCATACGGAATGCAAAAGAAGTCCAGAGTTCAAATAAGTTTAAAAACATTGAAGTGCCCGTGTACCAGATGAGTTCTCGTCCGAAAGCCTCATACTCCGAAAGAGATTGTCTAGTTTGTACACGAAGTGCATCCAGTTTTTGCCGTGACCCTCTCTACTCTTTCGCACATGCTATGCGGGTGAAATGATGATACCATGCCAAGTTTCAACATTTTCACAGTTCATTTTGTAGTGATTTTCAATTTCACAGTCATTTAGCTCTTTAAACAATTAGGTAAATGACTGAAAAACAACAAATGGAGTCAGAACATGTTGGAAATTGATGACGTTGCTTTGAATGCTGCATACTGAACGCAAAAGAAGTCGCGAGTTCAAATAAGTTTTAAAAACATTGAAGTGCCCATGTAACAGATGAGTTCTCGTCCGAAACCCTGATACTCCGAAAGAGATTGTCCAGTTTGTACATGAAGTGCGTCCAGTTTTTGCCGTGACCCTTTCTACTCTTTAGCACATGCTATGCAGGTGAAATGATGATACCATTCCAAGTTTCAACATTTTCACAGTTCATTTTGTAGTGATTTTCAATTTCACGGTCATTTAGCTCTCTAAACAATTAGGTAAATGACTGAAAAACAACAAATGATGTCAGAACATGTTGGAAAATGATGACTTCACTTTGAATGCTGCATACTAAACACAAAAGAAGTCCGGAGTTCAAATAAGTTTAAAAAACATTGAAGTGCCCATGTACCAGATGAGTTCTCGTCCGAAACCCTGATACTCCAAAAGAGGTTGTCCAGTTTGTACACGAAGTGCGTCCAGTTTTTGCCGTGACCCTCTCTACTCTTTCGCACAAGCTATGCGGGTGAAATGATGATACCATGCCAAGTTTCAACATTTTCACAGTTTATTTTGTAGTGATTTTCAATTTCACGGTCATTTAGCTCTCTAAACAATTAGGTAAATGACTGAAAAACAACAAATGTAGTTAGAACATGTTGGAAATTGATGACGTCGCTTTGAATGCTGCATACTGAACACAAAAGAAGTCCGGAGTTCAAATAAGTTTAAAAAAGATTGAAGTGCCCGTGTACCAGATGAGTTCTCGTCCGGAAGCCTCATACTCC
>NC_041380.1:427340674-427345608 GCF_002162155.2 Triticum dicoccoides
TCCGAAAGAGATTGTCCAGTTTGTACACGAAGTGCGTCCAATTTTTGTCGTGACCCTCTCCACTCTTTCGCACATGCTATGCGGGTGAAATGATGATATCATGCCAAGTTTCAATATTTTCACAGTTCATTTTGTAGTGATTTTCAATTTCACAGTCATTTAGCTCTCTAAACAATTAGGTAAATGACTGAAAAACAACAAATTATGTCAGAACATGTTGGAAATTGATGACGTCGCTTTGAATGCTGCATACTAAACACAAAAGAAGTCCGGAGTTCAAATAAGTTGAAAAAACATTGAAGTGCCCGTGTACCAGATGAGTTCTCGTCCGAAAGCCTCATACTCTGAAAGAGATTGTCCAGTTTGTACACGAAGTGCGTCCAGTTTTTGCCATGACCCTCTCTACTCTTTTGCACATGCTATGTGGGTGAAATGATGATACCATTACAAGTTTCAACATTTTCACAGTTCATTTTGTAGTGATTTTCAATTTCACAGTCATTTAGCTCTCTAAACAATTAAGTAATTGACTGAAAAACAACAAATGTAGTCAGAACATGTTGGAAATTGATGATGTTGCTTTGAATGCTGCATACGGAATGCAAAAGAAGTCCAGAGTTCAAATAAGTTTAAAAACATTGAAGTGCCCGTGTACCAGATGAGTTCTCGTCCGAAAGCCTCATACTCCGAAAGAGATTGTCTAGTTTGTACACGAAGTGCGTCCAGTTTTTGCCGTGACCCTCTCTACTCTTTCACACATGCTATGCGGGTGAAATGATGATACCATGCCAAGTTTCAACATTTTCACAGTTCATTTTGTAGTAATTTTCAATTTCACAGTCATTTAGCTCTTTAAACAATTAGGTAAATGACTGAAAAACAACAAATGGAGTCAGAACATGTTGGAAATTGATGACGTTGCTTTGAATGCTGCATACTGAACGCAAAAGAAGTCGGGAGTTCAAATAAGTTTTAAAAACATTGAAGTGCCCATGTAACAGATGAGTTCTCGTCCGAAACCCTGATACACCGAAAGAATTGTCCAGTTTGTACATGAAGTGCGTCCAGTTTTTGCCATGACCCTTTCTACTCTTTCGTACATGCTATGCAGGTGAAATGATGATACCATTCCAAGTTTCAACATTTTCACAGTTCATTTTGTAGTGATTTTCAATTTCACGGTCATTTATCTCTCTAAACAATTAGGTAAATGAGTAAGACAGCAAATGTAGTCAGAACATGTTGGAAATTGATGACGTCACATTGAATGCTGCATACTAAACACAAAAGAGGTCCGGAGTTCAAATAAGTTTAAAAAACATTGAAGTGCCCGTGTAACAGATGAGGTCTCGTCCGAAACACTGATACTCCGAAAGAGATTGTCCAGTTTGTACACCAAGTGCGTGCAGTTTTTGCCGTGACCCTCTCTACTCTTTCGCACATGCTATGCGGGTGAAATGATGATACCATGCCAAGTTTCAACATTTTCACAGTTCATTTTCTAGTGATTTTCAATTTCACAGTCATTCAGCTCTCTAAACAATTAGGTAATTGACTGAAAAACAACAAATGTAGTCAGAACATGTTGGAAATTGATGACGTTGCTTTGAATGCTGCATACGGCACTACTAGGAAAATGGCTATAGATGGGATTGACACTAATGGCGCACCAGAAAGATGGTGCGCCATTAGTATATACTAATGGCGCACCACAATCTGATGCGCCATTAGAGTTTAAACAACTAATGGCGCACCATGCTACGGGTGCGCCATTAGTATCAATTTTTTTTTAACTAGTGCGCCTGTCCAAACATAGTAATGGCGCATCCCGGCAAAGTGCGCCATTAGTAGTTGTAACTACTAATGGCGCACTAGGAAGCAGGTGCGCCATTAGTATAGAAACTTTTTTTTTGAACTAGTGCGCCTATCCAAACATACTAATGGCGCATCCTGCCCAAGTGCGCCATTAGTAGTTGTAACTACTAATGGCGCACCTGGCAGTGGGTGCGCCATTAGTATATTTTTTTTTGAACTAGTGCGCCTATCCAAACATACTAATGGCGTATCCTGCCCAAGTGCGCCATTAGTAGTTGTAAGTACTAATGGCGCACCATGCAAGAGGTGCGCCATTAGTAAGTGGGCAGCAACAAGATATTTGGGACAGCCTCTCCTACCCACACCCTCACTTTCTCCCCACTTCATTCTCTCCACCTCCTCCTTGTCTCGGGTGCCTCCTCTTTTTCACCTCATTTCCACCATAGATTCATTCAAATTAAGTGGTTAAATTACCTTGTTTTAATAGGTAAGTAAGGGGGGAAGCTATATTTAGGTTGTTCTCCTTACAACAATGTGCACATGCACTTTTTACGGCCTAGCTAGATCTATGTATGTTCGTGGTGTTGCATATGTTTGTGGTGTTGCATATGTGTTTGTGTTTGGAGGTGTACCGGTATTTGATATGCGATAGTTGCCAATATTTTGCCGGAATGTTGATTCATTTCCGTTTCGGCGAGAATTTTGGCATTAAGCATTCTTTTTGGTCCTATTTTTAGGGAAGGTCATGCCAAATTTTTGTTTGGTTCTAAAATATCGTTTTGCTCTACCCCGCAGGCGACCATGGTCCGCACGATGACCGAAGGCATCATGAATAGGTTTTTGAGGTCCGCGAAGGCCGAGATGCTTCAAAAGAACGAGACGGAGATAAGATGTCCGTGTCGAAGATGCAAGCTGAAGAGCCTTATTGCAGACCCGGATTCCGGGCAGGTGCGGGACCACCTGCTGTTGCGTGGTTTCATGGATGGCTATCGGTGGCAAGGTGATGAAGATGACTACGAAGTCGTCCATGCGGGCCGGGCAAGAAATGAGGAAGGGCAGCAAGACAACCACCGCGGCTCGGGCGGGCGAGAAGATGAAGAATCCCCAGGAGATGATCACGACTGTGATGCTGTACACAGTCATCATGTAGAAGATGCAGGACATGATGATGAGGAAGATGCTGGAGCAGGCGACGGGCATGATCATGAAGATGATGATGCCGGCGGAGCAGACGACGCTGGACCATCGATGGGCTGGGTGCAGGACCCTCATATTCAAGAGCTGCTTCTCAAGCAGACGGATAACGCAAGAGCTGCCGCCCGAGAGAAAGCCAAGATGGATCAACTTGAGTTAGACGCGGTTACTCCATTGTATGAAGGATGCAAGCCCGAGGATACCCGCCTAAAAGTAACGCTCATGGCCCTGGAGATGAAGGTAAAACACAAAATGACCGACGCATGCTTCGACGAGAACATGTCATTCTGGCACGAACGTCTTCCCAAGGGGAACAAGTGCCCGACCAGTTTGGAGGAGGCGAAGAAAATCGTGTGTCCTCTGGATTTACCGCACGTGAAATACCATGTGTGCATGAACAATTGCATCATTTATCGGGACGAGCACGCGGAGTCTACAATATGTCCGGTGTGCGGTGTCACTCGATACAAGAAGAGGAAGAAAGCTCCTCGAAAAGTGGTGTGGTACTTTCCGATCACTCCTCGTCTGCAGCGGTATTTCGCGGATCCTAAGGTAGCAAAGCTCCTACGTTGGCACGCGGATAGGGAGGAGAAGAAGCGAGAAGATGACGCAAATGATCCGGAGATAGATAAAAAAGACAAGATGCTGAGTCACCCTAAGGATGCGAGCCAGTGGCAAGCATTGAACTTCGAATACCCAGAATTTGGGAACGATCCAAGGAACATCGTGCTGGGCGTGAGCACCGATGGAGTCAATCCGTTTGGCAGCCAGAGAAGCACACATAGCACCTGGCCTGTGTTTGTGTGGATGTACAACCTTCCCCCCTGGTTGTGCATGAAGAGGAAGTACATTCACATGAGTATGCTAATTGAAGGGCCGAAACAACCAGGGAACGACATCAATCTGTATCTGGGGCTGCTGAAAGAGGAGCTTGACACGCTGTGGAAAACGCCAGCCAATACGTGGGACGCCGCAGAGAAAGAGTATTTCCCTATGAGAGCCGCACTGCTCACGACGGTGCACGACTATCTCGGTTACGGATATCTTGCGGGGCAGGTAGTCCACGGATTTTCTGGATGCGTAAGGTGCATGGATGACACAACGTATCGCCAGCTAGATAGAGATCCCGGGTCTTCGAAAACCGTGTTCATGGGACATCGAAGGTGGCTTCGCGACGATGACCCGTGGAGGAAACGCAAGGATCTGTTCGATGGTGAAACAGAACCCCGAAAACGCCCGTGTACAAGGAGCGGCGAGGAAATAGACAAGCTGTTGAAAAATTGGAAAGACTGCCCACTGCCGGGAAAGTAGAAAAAGGCGCTAGAGCTGGGAAAGAAGCGAAAGGCGCCAGAGCCGCTGCTGAAGGTATGGAAAACGAGGTCTGTTTTCTGGGACTTGCCGTACTGGAAGATCCACCATGTGCCTCACAGCCTTGATGTCATGCATATCACGAAGAACGTGTGCGAGAGTCTGCTTGGTACCCTGCTCAACATGCTAGAGAGGACCAAAGATGGGCCGAAAGCAAGGGCAGACTTGAAATCAATGGGCATCAGGCAGGAGCTTCACGCTATATATGATGATGATGATGATGATGATGATGATGATGATGATGATGATGAGGCGAAGCAGGACACAGAAAGTCGTCGCAAAGGCAAAAAGGCCAAGAAGACCGGAAATGACTACCCTCCCGCGTGCTTCACTCTAAGTCAGGAGGAGATCGAGCAGTTTTTCACCTGCCTCCTAGGAGTAAAACTTCCTTACGGTTACGCGGGGAAGATAAGCAGATACCTAGACCCAGCGAAGCAGAAGTTCAGCGGGATGAAGTCTCACGACTGTCACGTGCTGATGACGCAGATACTTCCAGTTGCAATCTGTGGGATCATGGACGCGCACGTCCGTGAAACGCTATTTGGCCTATGCAACTT
>NC_041380.1:427348423-427357244 GCF_002162155.2 Triticum dicoccoides
CTCCCCCTATCCCCCTCGCATCCCCTGTGAGCCCCCATCTCTATTTCTTCTTGTCACCAGCACCACCACCACCAGTTGCCATTTTGCCCCACCTCGGATCTATGTTGTTGGTTTTTCATGTTTGTTGGCAGTCAGACAATTGGACAAATATAGCAACCTAGTTGAAATTCCCAAACCATCTCTATAGGCAGCTGCTTGATATGGAGTGCAGGGCAAGTTTTACCGCTGCCAGCACCACCAGCTGCTTGAAATTCCCAAACCTAGTTGTAATTTAGTTGTTGTGATCTGCAGACTGCAGGCATCATTCTGGAGTTTAATGGAGTGCAGGGAAAGTTTTACCTGTATCCGAATTGTTTGTTTGTTACACCATCGAATTGTTCGCTTGTTTCATGTCATGGAAGAAACCGGTCTGCTGCTTGATAACTTTATATTAGTTTCACAATGCACCATGTGTAATATTTTGGTTTATCATGAGATTTTGCAGTAATCAATTGTCACATACCTTTTTTCCTTTTTGCGGGGGCTTTTCACATTTGTTATGTCTCATCAGTCATCTTGAGAATGATATTTGCAAGTGACTAAGTCGACTACCTTGCATCAAGATATACCTACAGCTGCACAAAATGTTATGTGTAGTTTAGTTTCTGGAGTAGGTTTCAACTCCATTCAAACATTCAGAAGCACCTAAAAGAACCCCACACCATGGAAACTCACAATTAGTAGCGTCGATGTTATCTGCTAGTTTTCAAATAATTAGAATTTCTTATTGCAAGATGCCCACCGCTAGAGAACAACCATTGATGTTATCACCTACTGTTTCGTTTATTCTTAAGAGGTTTGGTTATATAACTCAGCGGCATTTTAATTCCCGATAATTGGGTTTACACTGGAGTATTTTATTTCTGTGGGGAGAGGGAGAGAAGCCAGTGCAGGGTGTGGGAAGCACCTCTTCATGTGATTTTTTTTTGCTTTATTGTGTAATTTTTTTTCTTGAGGCCCTGACAGTAGAACAACCGTTCTATGGTATTTTTTTCAATTATGTACAAACAGTTACAAGGTTGGAAAAGGAAAAGGTCTATAAAACTTCAGTTTTTGCTAACATTAGGAGATTAAAGGTCCCTTGTGATGTATTTATGTAAATTGTGTTAAAGGGGGACTAAAATGCAAAGCTTCTGACTTGAAGATCCAACTATTCTGGCTATGAACAAGAATAAATTTTAGAGAGATTCCATGAAAGGATTATAAGTTGTTGTTGATCCAAGTGTTGAAGGGATCTACTTTCCTTTGCTTTGATATGTATGCCAGACAGCCTCTTTACAGGTAGAGATACCCTGTTCAAGGACAGGGGGGCGGGGGTGTGAACTTTGTGAAATCCTGTCCTATTGATGACTTTGCAAACTTAAGTAAGGGTGGTTGTCCATGGTACTGAGCGCTGCTGTTTCTATGCCAAGTCTTAAATATTTCCATTGTTTATTGTTAAAAAGCTTTCCTCATTTTGGTGACTTTACAGAATAAGTAAATCTTAACTAGCAGTGGTTAATAATTAAGTCTTCTTCTTTTTCCTTTGCAGCTCACATCCCACTGTACCTGTACCCGTTCCTGAATACTACCAGCAAGACAAGACCTTTTGAGTACTTGAGGCTTACCAGCTTGGGTGTTATTGGTGCTCTTGTGAAGGTAAATTAAAACTAGATACTTATGCAAACTAGGAATGGATGGTCCATATAGATTTTTGCTTTAAATGGTGAGAGGGTTGTTGAACCAGAGGGGAAAACAGTGATGGGGATTGGCTGTATTCTTTTTTTTTGTAGACTATATCTTGTTCTTTTGGTATTCTCATTCCAGTAATCCAGTCATTTTAATCAAATGTACTGGTTGGGATTGGATCCCAGGAATCTCAACAGGAACTGTTATTTTTGAAGCAAACAGGCTAATGATTTGTTAGAAATTATATTGTTTCTTCTTTTGGATATCCGATTCTGATATGTCAGAAACACAACATATCAAAAGTTAGCAATGACCAAACTGGCATGTAACAGAGACACTATAAAAGATAGCCAACATCCAGTTAGGCCAACATAACAGTGAACAAAACTACTGTCAATCAGCTCAGTTCTAGTGCTGTTGGATTTTTCTCGATTGTATTCTTGCAGTTTTGAAAATTCAGTTCATTCGGTTACTGAAAATTTAGTTAATTCAGTTAGGCACACAAATTTCAGAACTTTTGTGTGCCCTAGTACTTGGTGTTTGTAGAAAACCAGGAGTGTCAATGGGACTAGAATTCACTTGTTCTTATCTGGGTTTGTAAAACTTGTTCATGTACTGAACTACTAATGCCTTGTGATGCTCTGAATTACTTGTGATGCCTCTGAATTACTTGTGATCACATTGAGAAAGACTTGTAAAGATGATGATCATCTTTAACAGAAAACAATTTGTGATGATTTTGCTAGTTTGCTGGGTTTTGTCTCCGACCATCGTGTCGTGATGATTTTGCAGGTACCCCGAGAGGCCCTTGAGTTTGCTGGAATGTCGATTAACTTCCGTTCCGGCAAATTCGGGTACTCCATATGTCCTATTTTCAGCAAAGGTCATGCTGAAATTTTCTGTGAATTTTAGCATGACTTTGCTAAAAATAGGACATATGGGGTACTTGTGACTAATGCATGGGCCGGGGTATCTTAGTAGTTAATTAAGTAGGATCAAGTGCCCCGGCGTACTTGTGACTAATGCATGGCTTTTAGGGTGCCTCGGTGTCGATAAAAACCGAAATGATGAAAAGTTAGGCTTTTAGGGTGCCTTAGCGTCGAAAAACCCTCAATGATAAAAGCTTAGATTTTAGGATGCCTCGGTGTCGACAAACCCTAAATGATGAGACCATGATCTTGTTCCTTGACAATAACCAACTTTTTGACCAAACTTTGTTTCTATTTAGAGAGAAACATGGCCCACAACGATGAGGCCGGGGGTTCGGGCGGCAAGGCATTCTGGGAGCTGTCCCAGGAGATGGAGGAACAACCTCACTTGTATGAGGCCGCCGCCTTCCCCACCGATCCTGAGACCACGGATGGTGCCGCCGAGGATGACCACACTGATGATGGCGGCGCACGCACAGATAGCAGCCAGCCGAAGAGGCAACGGAAGGACCAGCGCCCGATCGTGCTCCGCACCCTCAAGGAGGAAGTTACTGAAGTGGACGCCAACGGGAATCCAACGGCGCCCGAACGAATAGTCAAGGGGTACTCGCTTCAGCTCGGGTGCATTGTCCGGAGCACCGTCTCGATCAACACCGAGAACCTGAGGCATCCTGACCGGGGGAATTTGCGCCACCTCCTCTTCACGAAGCTGCACGAACGATACAAGTTCCCCGCTGAATTCGAAAACACAAGCCTCAAAGGGAATAAAGTGAACAATGCTGCCCTCACAAAGATGAGCAAGGCCCTGTCTACTTGGAAAAGCAATGTGAAGAGAATGATCGAGAAAGGTGAGAGTTATGAGAAGATCAAGGAGAAAAATCCTTCGATCACCGAAGATGACTACAACGACTTCAAGATCAATTGCTCGAGCACCGCAAGCTCCCAATCAAGTGAGTGGGGGAAACAAATGCGGGAGCTGAACATAGGGGAACACACACTCGGTCCCGGCGGTTACAGAGTGGCGGAGCCTATATGGGACAAGGAGGAGGCGGACCGTGCCGAGCAAGGCCTACCGCCCCTCTTGGATAAATACGGTGACAAGCAGACCAGGAACTTTGTCAGGGCCCGGTACAAGAAGGACCCGAAAACAAAGGAGCTTACCACGGATCCGAAGACCAGGCAGCTTGAGCTTGTTCTGGTAAGGAATACACCCCCGCGTAATTAGCTCCATATGGTTGCATTCTAATTAATGAAGCCGAATTTCTAAATGGTTCACATTCCTTCCGCAGGCGACTGAAAGCAGTAGCGCGGGGTCGACTCAGAGCAACCCTTGGGACACCACTCTAAATAGGGGGTTGAATATAATGAAGAACAAGGATAAGCTCAGTAAGCCGACGTCAGCTGGTCGTGTGGCCGGCAAAGGCTTGTCGACAAAATGGGGGTCATACTATACCGCTGGTGTGCGGAAGGAGAAAAAGACCAGCTCGGAAAGCCAGGCGCGAGAGGTTCAAGAACTCAAGGCACAGGTGGTGCGGATTCCGAAGATTGTCCAAGAGCAAGTGGAACAACGACTCGGAGAGACGATCACCGCCCTTGTGCCTACCTTGATCTCAGGGTTGAGTGCGTGGATTGCGGGCGGCCAACAGGGGCCGCCCCCGATTCCTAGCTTCACGGCCAGCAACTCGCATAATGCGATGGCGGGGCCATTGGTGCCTCCGGCGGAGGCGGCATTGGTGTCTCCGACGCCGGCACGGGAGCTTAATGCACCCGGGTGTACGCCGGCCGACACCTCTTCAGCAAGCGGCCGCTCCGTCAACTGCATGCCCGCCGTTGGCGGTGCCTCGACATTAGCCGAGCTCGACACCATCATCACGGTAACTAATTAAGCCTCTCTCGGCCGAGGACTTCATCTCCTTGCCTTTGACTGGGCATCCCTGACGCCCTACATGTTTTCGCAGGGCGCCGCCGACGTTCCGTGCACTCTCCTCCACTTCGTGAACAACGAGTTGGTCGATGTCGCCAAGGGCAAAATCGTTCAACCGGGCAACCCCTTGTTCCACGGTACCCAGATGCCACCCAACTTGTTTAGGGTTCAACTGGTTCGGGTGCTGCCAGGCTGCGACGACTTGTTACCTCCGATTCGACCCGTCGGGGCCGACGATGATGACGTGATGACCCTCAGCGCCTGCCTGAGCTGGCCCCTGCTTTGGCCGAAGAGCCAGATTCATTTGGGGGCGGGGGACACCACCCCAAAGACAACACCGCCAGTCGTGCCGGCGCCAAGTCGGACCCATGGCAAGACCGCCGTAACGGTGCCGGACATCCCTATGCCACTGGATCCAAACATGCATATGGCACAGGATCAGAACGACGACGACGACGATGATGATACATTTGGCAACATCGATTAGTACTTTGCCGAGCATGGGTACGATGGCGACTTCATGGGGCCTCCTTCTCAAGAACCAAACCCAACAAAAGACGTGTGCGATCTAGCTCGTACCGCGGAGAAGCCAAGTTGCAACAGGCGCCGTCTGGCGTTCAGCTCTCAGGAGACGCCTCCAGCTGCCGACTTCACCGAGCCTCAGATAGGCGAGGTGCGAAATATTATCAGCCCCAACACACTCAAGAAGGCGGTCTGTGAGCAGAACTCGGTCCCATTACAGGAGAAGAAGAAGGCACGCAAAAGAAAGACTAAGAAGGGTGCGAGCCAGCCGGCACCGAGTACGATCCGTGCTCAGGATGGGCCACCTTCACCGCAGGATATCTCGAGGAGGGTGCATGTGGCGGGTAGGGCGATGCTACCACCAAATATGCTTAATGCTGCAACCGGTGCTATGCGGAGTCTGCACGACAGTGTTCTTTCTTTGGAGAAGCGGCGTCTCAGAGAGAAGGATGTGGCATACCCGGTTTTCGTGGCCAAGGTGCCAGAGGGCAAGGGCTTTGTGGATGGCGACATCGGGGGTACGATCGTCCTGCGGTTTGATGACATCTTTGCTATGTTTAACCTTCATCCGCTGCACTACACCTTCGTTCGGCTATTTTCGCTGAGTATGGAGATGCGGATCATTCGCGACAAGACCCCGGACATCGTGATAGTCGACCCCTTCTACATGCGTGCCAAGATCTTGGGCAGCGCTGGGGACCGGCAAGTCGCGAGTTCTTACCTCGAAGGCGTCATTCTGGCAAACCAAGATAAGGATAACTTCCTCGTGCCTTACTTTCCCGAGTAAGTCCTCCCCTCAACCGGCCCGTAACATATGAATTCTTACTTTTCGATCGTTTTTCTTTTAACATTCCGTGTTTTCTGCAGTGACACACGTTGCACGCTCATCCTCCTAAGCCCCAAATATTCCATGGCCACGTATTTCGACCCGGACCGTCAGTCGAACGTAGACTACACAAATGTCAAGAAGGTTCTTGATGATGTTCTCCCCGGCTACGCCCAATGTGGAGGCACCTTCACCAGGCCTATTCGTAAGTACGGCAAGCACGTGTTCTCCCACAATACGACGTTCTGCTGCGTCAAGCAGCCGCCTGGCGGTCAGAAGGGTGCCTACTACGCCATCCATCACATGCGGGCGATCGTATGGGACCATCATCAACTTCTGCTACCGAGTAAACTCCAAGATTGGGCCGCGAGCGTGTCGGCAATCCAGGACGCGGACCTCCGACAAGAATTCTTTCGCATCCAGTCGGAGTTTGCGGAAATCATCCATCAAGATGTCCTTCGTACCTCGGGGCAGTTCTACCTCAGAAATCAACCGTCCAACAGTGACATCGACACAATGCTACAAATGCAGGATGACAACGCCCGTTCTTTCATGACTCCCACGATAGACGGCGGCTTCATCCACGCTCCGGTCCCTTGAGTCGAGTTGTCTAGTTCCGAAACATCGATTGGCTCATGTTGTAATTAAACTTTAATGAACTTGTAGTATGTCTCTTTGGTTTTGAGAGTCGTTCAACTTAGATGTAATCGATGCTATTAATGTCTTGCTTTTCTCTTCCGATCGTTCTGTTGCATAATTATATATTGCTTATGTATTGTCTGTGAATTGGTACTAACGTTTCGTTTGGCTAGTGCATAGTGATGCCGACGTATGTCGTGTACAAGGGTAAGGTTCCCGGAGTCTACGATGACTGGGAGGAGTGTCGGAGACAGGTTCACTGATTCAGCGGTAACAGTTACAAAGGGTACACCACTAGGGCCGTGGCCGAATCTAGATACGCCCGCTATCTAGCGGGAGAGGGGAGGGAGCGTTGGAGGAACCGGATGAAGACGAGTTTCATCGTGATGATGCTCATCGTGATGACCGCAGCTCTCTTCTATGTGATGGTAGTTTAGATGATCGATATCGACTTGTAATGCAAAGACAAACTCGCTACTCGCGGTCTCGAGACTTGTAATATAATGTTCTATCTTTGTTCGGTCTTTTTAATTCGGAGACTAATATGATGAATTGTATTCGGAGACTAATATGATGAATTGTATTCAAAGACTAATCTTCTATTGTATTTGATGAATCTATTGTTGATGTGTGTTGTCTATATTTTGTCAAATTATACATTTTGTAACCTGTGCAAAAAACAGAAAATAATAAAATAATAAAAAACCTAATATTCATACTAATGGCGCATCACACGACAGTGCGCCATTAGTATGACAGTGCATACTAAAGGCGCATCACCGGGTAGTGCGCCATTAGTATGCTGCGGTTACTAATGGCGCATCCGGAGGTGGTGCGCCATTAGTATGCCAAAGCACCTAGGTGTACATGCCAACTGGGAGGCATACTAATGGCGCACCCTCGCATATACTAATGGCGCACCAGGTGGTGCGCCATTAGTATACCAGATACTAATGGCGCACCAGCTGGTGCGCCATTAGTAAAAATTACTAATGGCGTGCTGTCAGTGGCGCACCAGTGATGCGCCATTAATGGCCATATTAGGTGCGCCATTAGTAGTGGTATTTCTAGTAGTGCGGAACACAAAAGAAGTCGGGAGTTAAAATAAGTTTTAAAAACATTGAAGTGCCCATGTAACAAATGAGTTCTCGTCCGAAACCCTGATACTCCGAAAGAGATTGTCCAGTTTGTACACGAAGTGCATCCAATTTTTGCCGTGACCCTTTCTACTCTTTCGCACATGCTATGCAGGTGAAATGATGATACCATTCCAAGTTTCAACATTTTCACAGTTCATTTTGTAGTGATTTTCAATTTCACGGTCATTTATCTCTCTAAACAATTAGATAAATGACTAAAACAGCAAATGTAGTCAGAACATGTTGGAAATTGATGACATCACATTGAATGCTGCATACTAAACACAAAAGAAGTCCGGAGTTCAAATAAGTTTAAAAAACATTGAAGTGCCCGTGTAACAGATGAGGTCTCGTCCGAAACACTGGTACTCCGAAAGAGATTGTCTAGTTTGTACACGAAGTGCGTCCAGTTTTTGCCGTGACCCTCTCTACTCTTTCGCACATGCTATGCGGGTGAAATGATGATACCATGCCAAGTTTCAACATTTTCACAATTCATTTCGTAGTTATTTTCAATTTCACGGTCATTTAGCTCTCTAAACAATTAGGTAAATGATTCAAAAACAACAAATGATGTCAGAACATGTTGGAAATTGATGACGTCTCTTTGAATGCTGCATACTGAACACAAAAGAAGCCCAGAGTTCAAATAAGTTTAAAAAACATTGAAGTGCCCGTGTACCAGATGAGTTCTCATTCGAAAGCCTCATACTCCGAAAGAGATTGTCCAGTTTGTACATGAAGTGCGTCCAGTTTTTGCCATAACCCTCTCTACTCTTTCGCACATGCTATGTGGGTGAAATGATGATACCATTCCAAGTTTCAACATTTTCACAGTTCATTTTGTAGTGATTTTCAATTTCACAGTCATTTAGCTCTCTAAACAATTAGGTAATTGACTGAAAAACAACAAATGTAGTCAGAACATGTTGGCAATTGATGATGTTGCTTTGAATGCTGCATACGGAACGCAAAAGAAGTCGGGAGTTAAAATAAGTTTTAAAAACATTGAAGTGCCCATGTAACAAATGAGTTCTCGTCCGAAACCCTGATACTCCGAAAGAGATTGTCCAGTTTGTACACGAAGTGCGTCCAATTTTTGCCGTGACCCTCTCTACTCTTTCGCACATGCTAT